>NC_138559.1:24266199-24468699 GCF_964273705.1 Natrix helvetica
CTCCTCCTCCTCCTCTTCCTCCTCCTCGTGGCTGTCTCTTTCACATACTTTAGCTCCTTTCTTTCATCTCGGGAATGACCTGAAATGACCTTTTGCTGAGCTTTCAACGTGACTCAACTGATAATAGCGAATACTTTGGGGCCCCCCGAAGTGTTGGAAAGTCTGAGCATGTAATGGGAGGGGGGGAAGTGTGCGAGTGAGACAGAGGACAAGAGGTGAAGTCTTTGTGAGCGTATTTGTAGATATGTGAGCTTTCTAAAGTTGGTATCTACAGCGGGTGAGGCAGAGGGAGGAAGAGGGTGCAATGGATCATAAACAGTTGGATGTTTTGTCCAAGGAAATACCCTGCAATATTTATTCTGCTTGTATAAAGGTGGTTCTTAGAAGCCACAGTTTTGGGGAAATAAAAAAATGTGGCCAATAAAAGAGTGGTGGGGGATGGGTGGGAAGATGCATAAGCTGTTTCTCCTCATTTCAACATTTTTCATGCCACAATCAGCCGTGTTATTATTATTATTATTATTTTAAAAAGAGTGAATTTAAAGAAATTTAAGGGGCTCAGTGGCTAAGACGCTGAGCTTGTCGATCAGAAAGGTCGGCAGCTCGAATCCCCAGCGCCACATAACGGAGTGAGCCCCCGTTACTTGTCCCAGCTTCTGCCAACCTAGCAGTTTGAAAGCACGTAAAAATGCAAGTAGAAAAATAGGATCCACCTTTGGTGGGAAGGCAAAAGCGTGCCAGCTACATGGCCACAGAGACATCGCTGGCTCTTTGGCTTTGAAACGGAGATGAGCATTGCCCCCTAGAGTCAGGAACGAGTAGCAGGTACTGTATGTGCGAGGGGAACCTTTACCTTTACCTAAAGAAATTTGCCCATCCTCAAAATTTCAATAGAAATGCCTATTATTATTATTTTAAAA
This sequence comes from Natrix helvetica, assembly GCF_964273705.1. Taxonomy (NCBI): domain Eukaryota; kingdom Metazoa; phylum Chordata; class Lepidosauria; order Squamata; family Natricidae; genus Natrix; species Natrix helvetica. The sequence goes on from NC_138559.1 coordinate 24,267,120, forward strand.
AAATAAACGGTGATTGTGGACAACATCCTTGTGTTTATTGTCGCGGCAACCTTGGGAGGTTGAACAGGAAGTGAGGCACGGCTATAGAAAGGAAAAGTTATTCTGCTTTTCCTATTCTTTCTGCTTCTTTAATTTCCCGCTCGAGTAATTCCTTTGAGGGGGGGGGGGGGCTTTTTGCTGACAGCTCCAACAATGCAAATTGCCCCTATCCTTAAAGAAAAGGTACCAAAAAGGATCCATATGAGAATCAGGTAGGGCAAGATGATAAAATAAATATAAATTACCTATGATATTGAGTGGGGCTGGACTAGAAGGCCTCCAAGATCCCTTCCAGTTTATTCCTATCCCTATCTCTATTCCTTATTCTGTTCTGTTCTGTTCTATTCTATTCTATTCTATTCTATTCTATTCTACCCTACCCTACCCCTATTCCTATTCCTATTCCTTATTCTATTCTATTCTACCCTACCCTACCCTACCCTACCCCTATTCCTATTCCTATTCCTTATTCTATTCTATTCTATTCTTCCCTATCCTACACTACCCTATTCCTATTCCACTCTACTCTACTCTACTCTACTCTACTCTACTCTACTCTACTCTACTCTACTCTACTCTAATGTAACTAACACGAAATAAACAATCCAGCTTTGAAATGGGATTAAATATGGTATAATAAATATGGCTTGCCAACATTAAGTGAACTACTTAGCTTTTGAGATAACTTGTTGAGTCTACTGGTGTCAACTCTAATTCTTCATTCAATCTATCAAAATATTCAAGGTGGTCCTATATTACCAAACATTGACTAAGACACTTTCCATAGTGTCTTGCTCATCTCCTTATTTTTTTGAACTTATTTCAGATGTTCCTGCTTCCTCGTTATTCGTGGCCATAGTGAAGGACTCCTTCAACTTGGAATTGATTCCAGGAATAGCCAGGCAGTTCAACAAAATCAGGACAGAAAGACAAGAGTGTACCATCACAACATTCATCTAGCCATGAATTGTTCCCACCAAAGAAGGGGGATTAACTCTTAATAGTCACCGAAATAATTCATGCAAGTAATTATCATGAATGTTGCTTTGCAGCTGACCTTCACCCAGGAAGGTCCCCTTGGTATCTTGTCTTACCTCCTCTTTTGGGCAGAAAAAAATGAGGCCAAGCACACCTCATTCCTTCAGCGCTTGCAATAATGTTTGTTGAGAAAACAAAAGTGGAGCTTCTCAATGGGTTGGCTTGCTACACCCCCTTTCCCCTCCCCAGCCAGGAATGGCCCTATTTACAGTAGTGGCCAAAATTGTGGAAACCTTTTGGGGAAAGTATATTTTCTAAAACTAGCTATTAACTAACTACTTTTGAAGTAGTACCATAAGATTATATATCAATGGAAAGATAATTTAATCAAGAATGTAATGCAATAACTCTTATGAAGGATTTGCTATTAGAATCACAGTTATAAAGAAGAAAAGTGAAACGAGATATGCAAAAATTATCACCATAGAAAAAAATGAGAGATACCAAAATTATTGCACCATGTCAGTTAATACTTAGTTGGGTAGCCTTTAGCCTTTAGCATGAATTAAGACAATTGCAATGTCTTCCCATGGAGTGAACCAAGTCTTTTAGTTCGGCAGCTGTTAACCAAGATGGAATGATTGCTTCTGCTAACTGGGTTTTATTGCTGTGTCGCTTCTGACTAACTAAGTTTCTTTAGTCGGCTTCATAGATTTTCAATTCGGTTAAAGTCTGGGCTATTCCCACGCCATTCCAGCAGTGGAATATGGTTATTTTGAAATTCCCCCAAAAGTGGTATTATTATCCATCAAACCTCAAAAATACACTTTCCCCAAAAGGATTCCACAATTACTGTATAAAAGGTAAAGGTTCCCCTCGCACATATGTGCTACACATACGTTCCCAACTCTAGGGGGCGGTGCTCATCTCTGTTTCAAAGCCAAAGAGCCAGCCCTGTCCGAAGACGTCTCCATGGTCATGTGGCCGGTATGACTCAATCCCGAAGGCGCACGGACCGCTGTTCCCTTCCCACCAAAGGTGGTTCCTATTTTTTTACTTGCATTTTTACATGCTTTCGAACTGCTAGGTTGGCAGAAGCTGGGACAAGTAACGGGAGCTCATTCCATTACACGGCGCTAGGGATTCGAACTGCCGAACTGCGACCTTTCTGATAGAAAAGCGCAGTGACTTAGCCACTGAGCCACCGCATCCCTGATAAAATGTAAACGTTCATAAATTCTTAAACTGGTTTCATCCTCAATATTTTTCATGCGTCCCCTTTTCTGTATTCTACTGTATACTGTAGATAGATAGATATAGATAGATGGATGGATAGATGGATAGATATAGATTATAGAGATAGATAGATAGATAGATAGATGATAGATAGATAGATAGATAGAGACTTATCTATTATAGATATAGATAGATATAGATATGGATAGATAGATGGAGAGATATAGGTTATAGATATCAATATAGAGATAGCTAGATAGCTAGATATACACTGTTTACTGTATATATGACCAAAAATCTTCATATTTTGTCCGTTTTCATTAAGACCTATGCAATCCACTCCTTGGGAGCTGCATAACTCTTAGGTTTAGGTGGGAGAACAAGTGTTGCAAATAAGAGCAAACTTGGAGGATGGGTGGGGAGACAAGGGTGAAGAGGGCATAGATTATATTCAGACATACATACGGGAGGTAGCCCAAACTAACATCCCTTTTCATGAACTGATTTGCAGGTTGCAACTGGCCTGCTTTCCTTCACCTATGAGAGCTGGGTTGGTATTGGCGGTGGAGCTTGTCCCTTGGATCTGAGCTCTCCTCTTCAATTCAGCTTCATTCTCAGCTTTGGAAGGAGCAGGAGGGCGGTAGGTTTCCCTCAGCATGACAACCGAGAAGGGAAACGCTATTCATTGAACGAGGCGGCTCTCGGCATGAGAGTTCAGGTCTGTGCTTGGCCCCCAGCGCCAGCCTCCTTCCCGGCTGCCTGTCAAGAGACGATGTCTGAAGTCAACTCCAGGACCCTGGATTTACTTTGCAAAGTTGGAAGGACCCGTCTGAGTCGAGTGTTCTCTGTTCTGCGGGCGAAGAAGTGGGAAGGTCCTCCGTGTAACTCTTTGGAGAGGCAGATTTTGCCCTGATGAACGAGCCAACACCGAAAGGAGAAGGGGAAGGGAATGGAGGCTGCCCAGGTCAGTAGAAATAAATGGTCCTTCCATGGAGACCAACAGTTTTGAAATGGGATTGTGGTCAGCTTTAGATTTTTATGAATGTCTTGAGCGCTTTGCTGCTTTGATTTCCTGACTTGATTAGAACGGGCTTTGTGTTCTGGGCAGTTGTTTTGCACTGCAGGTTTCCGTACTGTTAAAGCTTGGGGAAGGACACGTGATAGAAAAAATGTTTCACTGACTTTCTTTAAACAACTGGAAATGAGAGGAGAGGGAGAGAGAGAGAGAGAGAAGGAGAGAGGGGGGGGAAAGAGAGAGAGAGAGAGGAGAAAGAGAGAGAGAAGGAGAGAGAGGGGAGAGAGTGGGGGGGAGAAGAACGAGGGTAGGGAGGGAGGTTGATTAGAAGATTTATTTCAGTTGGCAGAGAAAAATAGTTAAGAAATGGATCCATTGATTCCCTCCTGGCACCCTGCAATTAATGCTCCTTCTTTAACCTTGATTGATCTAGTAAACTTCTGGAAAGTTGCTGAGAAACTTAATTTGAGCTGTGTGCCTGACCTGAATGCAGATGTTGGGGGGGGGAGCTGCTATTCCTTTCCCGTGGCATATTGTCTCGCTAAGCAGAAAGTCAGTGCCAGTAATTCTTTTTCCCTATTAAAATGTTTGTGGTATCGCGGCGGAGTCGTTTTCATCTGCATTCCAAGTCATGCCGTGAATTTCAAAGAGGCTGCAGCCATGGTGAGGGGTGGGAGGGAAAGATTACTTCTGGGGAAATGAAATTGCCTGAAAGAGACCCGTTAGGAATAGAAGGATAAACTTGATTTGTGGTCAAAGACCAGCTGGCAGTTACACATTTACATGTAATCAGGCAGACAATCGAAAGGAAGTGAAGAGAGAATAACATTCTCAAAGCGTTAAACCACACGAAGTAATCTTAGAATAACTTCGACATGAGAAAGAGAGAGGCGACATAAAAACAACCCCCTCATAATCTCAAACAGAAAGAGACCTGGGCTATTCTTGAGATTTCTGAAGACCCAGTTTCCAAATGTCGATGGAGATTCTCCGTCATCCAGGTCATGGTGGTCCCAAAGGTGTTTTTTCAAGAGGCAACTGGACTTCCTTGGTTTTCCTTTGAAGACTCTTCGCTCCTCATCCAAGAAGCTTCTTCGGCTCTGAAAAAAAAACCAGAAAGTCCAGTTGCCTCTTGAAAAAGCACTTTGGGAACCAGTTGGTCACAAGATTTGTGTTCTCCTTGTTTAGCCTAGCAAGGGAGTGGGGCAAAACAGGTACCCTTGAAGCTACGCAGAAAAGGTAGTTGTCACCTGTGTGTAACCGTCTCAGACTCAAATGGACACAAAGGTTTTTTGCATCGGGGTGTTTTTGTACCTCCCTTGGAGGGCATGGCACAAAATCTGCCCTCCTCCCGAAATGCTCTCTAGTAAGCGCAAGAATTATGGTTTGAATTATGGTTGAAAGATCTTCCAGTTCTTCCAGAGAGGCCATCACCAAAACAGGTAGAGAAGAGAAGTCTGTTTAGATATTTCTGTTGACCTGCATCCAATACTTGTTGCCCCCGGCTTCATTTTAGTTCTCTCAAAGCCAAGTGAGATCAAATATTGAAAGATGCAGAGACTTCAGTTCTCAGAAATTCTTAGCCTTAGATTTCTTAGATACATTGATCATGTAATGGACATGTGGGTGCAGGGGATGGAACTTTGACTTTCGTTTGGGGGTGGGGGGTGGGGGGAATTAGAAGATTTCAGAGTTGGGTTTTCCCAGAGGTGCCAATATGACATCTTCAACAAATTGGAACTTTGAGGAATTGCCTGCCTCGGAGTCTTCATTGGTTGGGGGTGTTACTTGGATCCCTGCAGAGAGAGGGATGATGTCTCCACCTTCTACTTCTAGAGTTCCCTTTTCATTGGCCACCATGAGAAAATGCTGGAACAGGATAGTCTTGAGGTGTCCAATGGGATGCGGATAATATTTGCTTATTTCATTGCTTTATTGAGAGGAAGAAGATGCGGTGAATAAATGTGTGGCTGCGAGACACACAGAATCAAGACCACACCTTAAGCTCCAGTTAAACTAAGTTATTGCTCATGCCTTTAGACAAGAATCTAGTCAATTACTGTATTTTTTGGACTATAAGACGCACTTTTTTGTCTCCCAAAAGGGGTGAAAATGTCTCTTTGTCTTATCGACCGAATATTTCTGAAGCCCCGCCCACACACCAGCCATTTTTTTGGCCTCTGCACAGCCTGTTTTGGGGCCTTTTTTCAACCTTTTTTCAGGCCTTTTTTTGGCCCGTTTTTAAGGCTTTTTTCAACCTGTTTTTTTCCAAAAAGAGGAGAACTGCTACCGGTTCTCCAGAACTGGTCAGAACCTGCTGAATACCACCTCTGCTCCGCTCCCAAAATCAAATGACCAGGAAGTCTATCTCTTATCCAGCCTTTTCTTTGAGGTGCTACTCATCTACCCGGAGAGACTTACAATACAATAGTAGAGTTGGAAGGGACCTTGGAGGTCTTCTAGTCCAACCCCCTGCCTAGGCAGGAAACCCTATGCCATTTCAGACAAATAGCTATCCAACATCTTCTTAAAGACTTCCAGTGTTGGGGCATTCACAACTTCTGGAGGCAACTTCTGTTCCACGGATTAATTGTTCTAACTGTCAGGAAATTTCTCCTTAGTTCTAAGTTGCTTCTCTCCTTGATTAGTTTCCACCCATTGCTTCTTGTTCTACCCTCAGGTGCCTTGGAGAATAGCTTGACTCCCTCTTTTTTGTGGCAACCCCTGAGATATTGGAACAATGCTTTCATGTCTCCCCTAGTCCTTCTTTCTCTTAAGCTAAACATACCCAGTTCCTGCAACCGTTCTTCATATGTTTTAGTCTCCAGTCCCCTAATCATCTTTGTTGCTCTTCTCTGCACTCTTTCTAGAGTCTCCACATCTTTTCTACATCGTGGCGACCAGAACTGAATGCAGTATTCCAAGTGTGGCCTTAGCAAGGCTTTAAAAAGTGGTATTAACCCTTCACATGATCTTGATTCCATCCCTCTGTTGATGCAGCCTAGAACTGTGTTGGCTTTTTTGGCAGCTGCTGCACACGGCTGGCTCCTATTTAAATGGTTGTCCACTAGGACTCCAAGATCCCTTTCACAGTTACTACTGTTGAGCAAGGTTTTGATTTTCTTTCGCTATAGTGATGTCCACCATCACAGGAATCCCACCTAACCTTCTCTTATCTGAAGTCGGAATGTCTCCCAACATTGTTTTGCTCTGCGAAATCACTCCACCAACATCTATCTTTGTATCCCGCTGAGATTCCTCCTGCTTCAGCTGTCTTTGGGCATTTTCCCATCCATACTGGTCTAAAGGTTTACTTCCCTCCCGGTGTGACCTGAACCTCATGCTAATTTATTTCTGTCATGGTGCTATGGCTTGAAGGCAAGGGTAGCAGTGAAAAAGGAGAGGAGAGGCGATTACTTCAAGATGTGTAGGGGAAAAAAATCCCTAGGAAAACCTACTAGACATTCCATCAGCCAACTCCCTCCTCTCTCTCCCCTCCTAAGTGTAGGTCTATATTTAGCCAACGTTTTTCTTTGCAGCTGAAGCTACACAAATGTCAGCCCAAAATGAGCTGGAATTAAAAATGATTTATTTATTTATTTTTACAAAAAATTATAGCACCTGGGCTGCTCCAAAGTTTTCATTCAGGGCAGCTTGAGCAAGACCTACAGCTGAAAAAATCTTGTGCATAATGGGTGGATTAGAGAGTACAGGTAGTTCTCAACTTGCAACAGTTTGTTTTGTGTCCGTTCAAAGCAATGAAAAATGTGACTCAGGACCATATTTTTCATAGTTGCAAGCCAGATTAGCAGTCAAACTTTCTGATTTATCTACAAAGCATTCTAATTTCCTCCAGAAGTTGTGAATGCTCCAACACTGGAAGTTTTAAGAAGAGATTGGGCAACCGTTTTGTCTGGAATGGTGTAAGGTTTCCTGCCTGAGCGGGGGGTTGGACTAGAAGACCTCCAAGGTCCCTTCCAACTCTGTTATTCTGTTAATTTGCTCTCACACAGTGGCCACATTTACAATGAAGATTTAAAAATGGAATGCTTTGTCTGATGCAGCTTGACCTCAACTCTTAATAGATGTCCACCTACTAATCAAAAGCATAATAATATCCGTTGCCTATCCCAGTGCCTTGATGGATAAAAATGGAGAGGGGGGGTGTTGTTTGTGTTTGGCAAAAAGTGGGAAGTGGTTTGGCATGGCTTTATTCCCATTTTTTTTAAAAAAAAAGTTGTTCCAGTGTTTTTTTTTAAAAAAATAAGAAACTTACATTATGTATTTGAAAGAAACTCCATAAAGGATTATTAATATTAAAGACTGGGGGGGAGGGAATGGCCCACACAGACTGCAACATATAATTTTTCATGGCAAATGTGATAAAATTCACAGTAAATGGCCTAGACCTATCAGCTATACCAGGGGTCTGCAACCTTAAACACTCAAAGAGCCACAAGGGTCCTAAGCGGAAGCCCCCCGTTCAATTCTGGAGCCAACCGGAAGTCCGGTTTCCCCACCATAGAGTCTCGTCCTAGCGTGGCATCCTTTTTCCTCTACCTGTCCTAACTGAAAGCCCAATCAATTGTGGAGCTGACTGGAACCCCCTTCCCCCCCTTGCCATAGAGCAGGGGTGTCCAAACTTGGCAACTTTAAGACTTGTGGACTTCAACTCCCAGAATTCCCCAGCCAGCTGGCTGGGGAATTCTGGGAGTTGAAGTCCACAAGTCTTAAAGTTGCCAAGTTTGGACACCCCTGCCATAGAGTCTCTTCCCACCCTACTTCCCCCACCCCCAAACCGGAAGCTCCTCTCGAAATTGTGGTGCCGACTGGCCACAGGGAGACGCAGCAGAGGGATGAAAGAGCCAGACACAGCTCCACGGCCACCAGTTGCTGACCTGTGAGCTATACCAAAATGGAAAAGCTGGAATGCAATGAATTCTTGCAATATTTAACTGATCTACTGGCAAAGTTCATACTTGAGGTCTCAGATCTTCCACGGAGAGAACAGAGCCGTCTCTTTCCACTTTTCCTGGAATTCTAAGCCACTTGTAAATCGGACGCAAACCTAGTTGACAGTTTATAAACAATTTTTTTATTTGCAGGTGAGATTTCAAATATATGCTACTTGCAAGCTACTTAAGGCTGGTGTCTCCATAAATGTTCTTCATTGCATTTAATTGTGACTCAGAATTATAAACACAAAAGAGATTGTTTTCTTGCCATCCCCAAGTCAAAGGACGATTGATTCCCAGTTCACTGGAAGGCATGTCTATTTTATATCCTTTATTAAAAAGGTAAAAGTTCCCCTCGTACAGATATGCTAGTCGTTCCCGACTCTAGGGGGCGGTGCTCATCTCCGTTTCAAAGCCAAAGAGCCAGCGCTATCCGAAGACGTCTCTGTGGTCATGTGACCGGCATGACTCAATGCCGAAGGCGCATGGAACACTGTTACCTTCCCACCAAAGCTGGTTCCTATTTTTCTACTTGCATTTCTTATGTGCTTTCGAACTGCTAGGTTGGCAGAAGCTGGAACAAGTAACGGGAGCTCACTCTGTTACGTGGCGCTAGGGATTCAAACAGCTGAACTGCCAACCTTTTTGATTGACAAGCTCAGCATCTTAGCCACTGAGCCACCACATCCCATATCCTTTATTGCTTGTGTGTAAATGTACTTAGTGAAGGCCAAGGAGGCAGCTTGGGTCTCTAACTGCAGGTAGTCCTAGATTTACGACCACAGTTGAGCCCAACATTTCTGTTGTTAAGTGAGACATTGGTTGAACTTTGCCCCATTTTACAATCTTCTTTACCACGGTTGTTAAGGGAATCATTCCAGTTGTTAAGTTAGTAACACGGTTGTTAAGGGAATCTATCTTTCTCATTGACTTTGCTGGTCAGAAGGTCGTAAAAGGGGACCACACGAGCCCTTGCCAAGTGTCTGAATTTTGATCACATGACCATGGGGATGCTGCAACGGTCATAAGCGTGAAACATGGTTGTAAGTTGGTTTTTTCAGTACTGGCATAATATTGAATGGTCACTTTGTAAGCCGAGGACTAGCTGTTCATGTTTGGGTCTGGCTGGAGCAGTTTACAGAAGAGTTGTAGAGCTGTAGGGTCTCCCACCGGTAGGTATTCTTCCTCTTTAATTTTGGAGTGAGTTGGACTTGGCAATGTCCATGTGTCCAGGAGAAAAGTTGAACACTTCAGTAGTGTAGACAATAGTAGTGTAGACAATAGCAGCCCTCTCTAAGTGGTTTACAGAGTCAGCATATTACCCCCAACAAGCTGGGTCCTCATTTTACCTACCTTGGATGGATGGAAGGCTGAGTCAACCTTGAACTGGTCAAGATTGAACTCCTGGCAATTGGCAGAATTAGCCTGCAATACTGTATTCTAACCACTGGGAAGGAAGGAAGATAGCAATAGCACTTAGACTTATATACCGCTTCACAGTGCTTTTACAGCCCTCTCTAAGTGGTTTACAGAGTCAGCCTATTCCGCTCCCCCCCCAACAATTAGGGTCCTCATTTTACCTACCTCAGAAGGATGGAAGGCTGAGTCAACCTTGAGCCAATCAGGACACACACCATGGGAGAGAGGGAGAGAGGGAGAGAGAGGGAGAGAGAGAGAGAGAGAGAGAGAGAGAGAGAGAGAGAGAGATATGAACAGTCTTTATTTTTTCTTCAACTAGGATGCAGTATTGGAACAATTATGTAGAATATTCTTTTCCCTACTTACTTGAAAGTAAGGCATATTGGTGTTGGGAGTCCCTCCTACTTTGCAATTCTACTTAAGATCGAACCCTCCAGGAAAGAAATATCCTAAATTTTAAGAGCATCCTAAATTCCTGTCCCATATTTTCATCATCATCATCTTCATTTTCACTCTAACGTTTCATTCATTTTTCAACTGCAGAATTTGGCGATTCTTCCCGAATCTTGGCAGGAAAACAACAGTGTCCCTCTTACGCGCTTCCTCCTTTTTTTTTTTTTACCTTCAGTTTCCCAGAAGGTTTTCCTTCTGCTCCTTTTCAGTTCTGGATTTTATCATCGATTCTTATGCTAAGAAGGGTCAGGAGATGAGAAGTTTCTCACGTTATGCATTTAGTTCCTCATGAATAATGGGCCCATATCACCTCTATTGTCTGCTCCCAAGCAGAAGGTCGGAGGAGAAATTTCAAAGTGCTGGTATGAACAAGAAGGATTTGGGGAAAAATGTTAGCGGGTCCAGCCAAGGAGACAAATGCAAGTCGCAGCAGATGTAATTTCAGAGAAGAAAAGGGTGACCGCTTCTGCAGAGGAGACTGTTGAGCAGCCATAGAATGGAGCACAATATTTTCTTTAAGGTTTTCTGAAATCTTTGGCAAAGGATTAAAAGTGTCCCAAAGGAGAATCTTTGGAGTCAAAAGAGGCTACAGATTGTTATTTCCCCTGTCATTTTTCCTTATATTCCTTTCAAAGGAAATTCATTGAGTAGGTTTTTCCTGGAATTCTGATAATAGTAAGCATCTCTACAAGTGGGACAATGACTTACACTGTTTCCCCGTCCTGGTACAGAGCCTGTGTACAGCTGTAGTAGATTGAATTGCTAAGTGTTGACTTTATTTTGGGTCAAACTGACCTTTTTCACTCATGTTTTCTCTCTGTGTGTCTCTGTGTGTTAATGAATGAAAAAAAAAACCTTATTGTCTCCTCTTTTATGGTTTTGAGTTGGCTTCCTGATATAAAGTCTTACTGGCAGTGGTGTCATGCGATCCCTTTAAGCAATTTGCAACTCCTAGTTGGACAATTTTTCCCATTTACGAGAAAAAGAGTCCAAATATAAATACTCCGATGCTGAATCTTTCTTTCTTTCTTTCTTTCTTTCTTTCTTTCTTTCTTTCTTTCTTTCTTTCTTTCTTTCTTTCTTTCTTTCTTTCTTTCTTTCTTTCTTTCTCTTTCTCTTTCTTTCTTTCTTTCTTTCTCTTTCTTTCTTTTTTCTTTCTTTCTTTCTTTTTTCTTTCTTTCTTTCTCTCTCTCTCTCCCTTTCCTTCCTTCCCTCCCTCCCTCTCTCTTTCTTTTCTTCCTTCCTTCCTCTCTTTTTCTTTCTTTCTTTTTTCTTTCCCTCCCTTCCTCCCTCCCTCTCTCCCTCCCTTCCTTCTTCCCTTCCTTCTGGAAGTTGGGTATCTCATGGGAATTTGTACTTCAGTAGGTTTCTCCCCTATTCATTCCCTTTCCTTGTAGGAAGGGATCTACTTCTCAACTTGTGAAATCAGACCTCTTTTAACCTCAAATCTTGCTATATGAAGGATATCATGAATTTAAGATGCAACATGTGTAAATGATAGGAATAAGAAATCAACCCATTCATTGATTCATTCACTGAGAAAAGTTTGGTTTGTCTAGTCTAGGAACCGATATTCCATTCCTAGGATTTAAGCCAGGTGAAATGTCTGCGAAACTAAGAGGGTAGATATCAATGTCCCTGAGCCTGGAGAACCCCAACTCTCCCTCTCTCCCAGGATCCCTGTGAAATTGTGGACTTGGACTGCTCCAGAATGAGCAATGTCTTCCTCCTCTCCACCCCCAGGGCTACCAGACTGGGGAAGAAAATAGATTAGTCCCCACAAAGAACCTTGACATTTCTAATGAAAGATCTTGGCTTCTAGAGAGATAGAGACAATCTTGAAGAAGGTATGCAGGAATGGGAAAATAAGGGAGACTCAGGGCTTGAGAAAGGAACTCAAAATAATCCCGCCTTCAATCAATCAATCAATCAATCAATCAATCAATCAATCAGTCAGTCAGTCAATCAGAATAGAGCTGGAAGGGACCTTGGAGGTCTTCTAGTTCAGCCCCCTGCTCAAGCAGGAGATTCTAGACCTGTGATGATGAAACTCTGGTACATGTGCCACAGGGGGCATGCGGACCCATTTCTTAGGGCACGGGAGGCATTGCCCTGTCAGCTCCAGTGCCCATGCGTATGCTGGCCAGCTGATTTCTGCCTTCATTTTTGGCCATTTTTTGCCTTTCGGAGAGCGAAAACCACAAAACATGCAAACCGGAAGTTCAGGAATGGCTACTTCTGCTGGAGAAGTATCTGCAGGCTACTTCGGATGATTGCCAGCAGTTCGGCAGTTCAAGTCCCACCAGCTCAAGGTTGACTCAGCCTTCCACCCTTCTGAGGTGGGTAAACTGAGGACCCAGATTGTTGGGGGCAAATATGCTGACTCTGTAAACCACTTAGGGAGGGCTGTAAAACAGTGGGAAGCGGTATATAAGTCTAAGGGCTATTGCTAAGTGCTAAAGAAGGAAGGAAGGAAGGAGAGAGGGAGAGAGAGAGGAAGGGCCGTGGTGATGCCATGGCTAGAATGCAGTATTGCACGCTAATTCTGCTGATTGTCAGCAGTTCGATCCTGACCGGCTCAAGGTTGATTCAGCCTTCCATCCATCCAAGGTGGATAAAATGAGGACCCAGATTGTTGGGGGCTAGAGGCTGACTCTGTATACCGCTTAGAGGGGGCTGTAAAAAGCACTGTGAAGCGATATATAAGTCTAAGTGCTATTGCTATTGTCTGTTTTCTCTTCAAAGCCCTCCCTAGTTGCGGGCAGAGATGACTTTAGGAGTGGGGAGGGGGCCGCTTCAAAAGCCCCTTCCCGGTTTCCCAAAATGATAGGACTGATATCTGTGCTTATCTCTTTTCTGGTCCCATTTATCTATGGCAGAGCCTCAGCAAATTAATAGCTTCAGAACTGCGAGGCTCTCTTCTTATTACACTCTTATCGATCCGATTGCAGGGCCTTTAATTGAAAGACAGGCGAGAGGTGATGGATTGGGTGAAGCTCAGCCTTGCATTTTCATCCTGGGGGGCTCTTGCAGGAGGAAACCCGCAGGACCCTGATTGAAATCCCCCTACCTCAGTTGTTTTTGAGTGTGTGTGTGTGGGTGGGTGGGGGGATTGACAGGAATTATTTGTTTTTTGTCAGATCTTGTAACAGGCCTTCCAACAATGGGAGGTTTACAATAGGAAACCTTAGATGGCAATGGGTTCGAAATGCTGTGTGTGTGTGTGTGTGTCTGTGTGTGTGTATACACACACACACTTTGGAATCCTGAAAAGAGCTTGGATAAAGTGTCCATTTCTAAATTTGTTTCTAAATATTAAAATCGTTTTTGATTTTAAAATACTGGGTTTCAAGACCTATCCTCCTTTCTTCCCTCACTCCCCATTGTTCCTTCCTTCATTCTTCCCTTCCTCATACTCTATCCTTCCTCCCTTCCCTTCCTTCCTTCATTCTTCCCTTCTTTCCTTCCTTCCTTCTTCCCTTCCTCATATTCTATTCTTCCTTCTCCCCTTCTTCATTCCCTTCCTTCCTTCCTACCTTTTTCCCTTCCTTCCTTCTTTCTCTGCCTTCCTTCCTTCCTTCCTTCTTCCTTTCCTTTCCTTTCCTTTCCTTTCTTCCTTCTTTCTTTCCTTTCCTTCCTTTCCTTCCTTCCTTCCTCATAATTTATTCTTCCTCCCTCCCTCCTCTGCATTTCTGTATTTCCCATTCAGATTAGGAGCCGACTGTACGACAGACTTTTTGAAACCAGTGGATTGATGCTTAGTCCAAAACCGTTTAGGTTTGCATCCCAGCCAACATCATATACTGAGCCTATTTTTTTTAAAAAAAGAAAATATTTGAAGGAATAACTGTTCTTCATTGCATCCCTTTCTTGGAAATGGTGCCCAATCAGACTGACAAATTTGGAAAAGGCGAGGATTCGAGACTTTTCTTTTATGGCAGAGATTTCTCTGTGGTGGGAGAACAATCGAAGAGTTGTTAATTTCTTTCCCCTCCCTGTTCTTCGTCTAGCCAAGCCCTCTAGGCTGCTCCAAGGGGAGATTTTAATATGTCTTTGTTGGGCAAAAAGCTGCATGAATTCGCAGTGTTGTTATTGTGGCTGTTAGTTGACTGGTTTAAGGAAAGGATTCAGAATCTGGCATTTCCACCAAGGTGGAAAACTGCAAAAGAGAGCATTAGCTCTTTTTCTACCCCTCTTTCATAATCTATTTTTCCCCCCTTGGGAAAATACCAATTTTTTTGGTCTATTTAATGAAACTGATTGTAGAAATCCATGTCATTGTGTCTGAGGTTTATTAGAGATCGTTGTACATTTCGTTGTTCACTGTTGTAGGCACTGAGTGCCGAAGTGGGGGTCCATGCGTGTGTGCATGCCGGAAACCAGAGAGCAGCCGCTCGCTGCGCATGCATGCGCTGGGAAGGTGATCTTCCAGTTTCCAGCACACGCATGCACACCAGCCAGCTGGTCTTCGTGCACACATGCACGCCAGAAATCAGAAGACCAGGTGGCCGGTGTGCATACATGTGCCGGAAGTCAGAATATCATCTTCTCAGTGCACGCATGCGCCCTGGGCGGCTGCTCTCTGGTTTCCGGCATGCACACATGCACGCGTGCACCCCCGTTTTGGAACTCAGTGCCAAAAAGGTTCACCAACACTGCTATAGGGAGTACACAACTATCACGTGACGAAGTTCACAGCCACTAATGGCATTTACTATTCAATACCATAAATAGCTCCCTATTTACACACGTCCTTTAAATATGTCACATTGCGGTTGTTGAGGATAAAGGGAGGGGGGAAAGATTCTGTTTGATTTCATTCTTCAGCTTTTCAATAGGTTTTCGGTTTGTTCTGGTCAGCCTGTAACGTTCGGTCACTACGCACAGCTCTTTCCTTGTGTTTTCGGTCAGCACAAAAGTTGCGGTCTGGTGGAAATAAAAGGTTTTGCATTTGAGGTCCCCAAAACATCAGAACGAACTCAAAAATCTAATTTCTTTTTATGTATGAATGTACTTCATTTTTAGTGCTGATTTTTCTTTTTCGGCCATTGGCTGAGACACACGTCCCCCCCCCCCCAAATCTTACTGGAACCTCTTTGTAGGAAGCTTGAAAAACAGGTTATCTATTTTTAAGGAAAGCAGGATAATCTTGGGCAAATGCTTTGTTTTTCACTCTATTCCCCATGGCTGATGCTCGGTTAATTATTTAAGATATATTTAATCTCTTCTCTCCACCTTTAACCCCCACCACAGAAAAAAGAACTTAAGACATATATTTGAAATAACAAGGACTTATCTCTGTTTTTTCTGTCCGGCTGACGAATTCGCTCCTTTAAAAAAAAAAAAAACATTCTTCCCAGCCACCTTTCCATCAGTATCAGATTGAGGTTTAAAATAAAATAATATTTTTTTTTAAAAAAAAAAATGCTTCGCATCCCAAAGCTGACGGCGAAATTGTCTGATCCCAATTATCGTGGAGAACCTGTTTATGGCTGAAATAAGAACAAAAAGGAAGGAAGAGGATCAAACTGAAACAATAGGATGTCGGAAGCAAAGTTACCGGATGTGAGCCAGGTGTTAGAGCTTATTTGCATATTTCCCACCTTTTATAACACACACACACACACACACACACACACACCTATTAAGGCTGACTAATTGATAGTTGTAGCACTTGCTACAAGCTATCCTTCCCTTCCCAAGGTGTGCAGAGGGGTTATCTTGAGTCAAACGTTTAAGGAACATGCTCCCTCCCTTATTTACATGGTCAGAAAACCTCCCCCCCCCCAAGAGGTGCGCGATGTAGATCACAGCACATAAAACAGAAGGCGCAACGTTCTCACAGGCAAGCACGGGCACAGCACCACCCAGCATATGTTCCCCCCATCTTAAACATTTCTTAATGCTGCATTTGTCAAAAGCCAAAATCTTCCGAAATGTCCCCACGGTTTCCGGACGATTCTTTTCATCGTTTCTTCCACTTGGGACGTCTCTATCCAGAATGTCTGGGGGAAAAAATAATAATAGGACAGGTGAGCGATCTGCCTTCTTTGGCTCTGAATTCATCCATTTCCTAATTTCCATCCTCACCCCTGTCAAACTCCCCCCCCCCTTCCCAGTCATCTTGTATTCCTCATGCTGTTATCCATTCTTATGACGGTAGCAGCCTCCCTGGCTGTTGAATGAAACTGTCGCAGTGGGAGGGAAGGAAGGGATTGGAGCATCATTGTCAATGCCATGACTGTCTATTGTTTCCCCCTTCTTGCACGCTGTCGGTTCCCTGAACCTCCTTCTTTACCGGTGACCCCGATCCAGGGGTAGAAGAAGAAATCAGCAAGAGTCTTCTTCTTCTTCTTCTTCTTCTTCTTCTTCTTCTTCTTCTTCTTCTTCTTCTTCTTCTTCTTCTTCTTCTTCTTCTTCTTCTTCTTCTTCTTCTTCTTCTTCTCCTTCTCCTTCTCCTTCCTCTTCCTCTTCCTCTTCTTCCTCCTCTCCTCTTCCTCCTCTCTTCTTCCTCTTCCTCTTCCTACACCTCCTCCTCCTCTTCCTCCTCTTCTTCTTCCTCCTCTTGCTCTTCTTCCACCTCCTCCTCTTCCTCTGCTTCTTCCTCCTCCTCCTCCCCGTCCTTCTTTCCTTCCTTCCTTCGCACCCTTATGATAAACAGCTCCGTCATACCTCCTGCAAAATTCGGAGCTATAATGCGTGGGCGGTGGGGTGGATCCTTTGTTGCTTCTCAGTGTTTTGTGACTCACTGGCCGTATGACAAAATGCCAGGTTTTCATCCGGAGATTTGTGTGGAAGGGGCTGATTGGGAAGGCGAGGGAGATGGTTGGGATTCACTTTTCCATTAAGCAGTAAGAAATAACTGTAAATTGCAACCTCCAAAGGTAGCTCGGATGGATCCGAGTGGGATGCTTACCCTGAAAAACAAAATGATGAATGCATTTGTTTGGAGTTTGGTATTTCCAAGACTTACATTTTGGAGACCTATATAGCTTACAGTTTGGAAGAATCCCTATTGTCATCTACCTGTCCCTTTTCCCCTAATGTCTTTTCTAGGACTAGACACCAGTGGTTTTTAAAGAGGCCGGAAACAGCGTAAAATTCATGTTTAGCTTGGATAGTGGCCAGGTAGAAAGCTGAACGTTGGTATTTTTCAGCATGTGACTATGCAACTGGCAAATGAAAAGGAATCTGTGTGCATGTCTCTCTTACATACGATATTTGGATTGTTGGAAGACCTACAAGTAAAATCCATTTTGTTAGATTTCCTTTGATGTCCTGAAAACATTGTTAGGTCCTTTGTTGCCTTCTTATGCCTGAGATTCAGATTTCCACATCTTATTCAGAAGCAAGGATGTTTAAGAAACTATACGCCCAGCAGTATCCGGATCTGTCATATTTAAACTTCAATTCTTAGAAATTCCTGTGTAATCACCTCTTGACTCTTTAAAAGACACATTTTTTAAAAACAAAATCTTCTATATTATACGTCTGGTGAGCTTCATTATTCTGATTTTAAAAATCCATATTGATGGAAGCATAAGAAATGGAAAGAAAACCATCTCAGTTCTGCTTCCAGCAAAGACATTTAGATGGTTCTTCTCACTATAGAAAGAATAGTGAGTTGGAGTCCTAGTGGACAACCATTTAAATAGGAGCCAGCCATGTGCAGCAGCTGCCAAAAAAGCCAACATAGTTCTAGGCTGCATAAACAGAGGGATAGAATCAAGTGAATTGTAAATACCACTTTATAATGCCTTGGTAAGGCCACACTTGGAATTCTGCATTCATTTTGGTCACCACGATATAAAAAAGATGTGGAGACTCTAGAAAGAGTGCAGAGAAGAGCAACAAAGATGATTAGGGGACTGGAACATATGAAGAACGTTTGCTGGAACTGGGTATGTCTAGTTTGATGAAAAGAAGGACTTGGGGAGACATGATAGCATCTTCCAATATCTCAGGGGCTGCCACAAAGAAGAGGGAGTCAACCTATTCTCCAAAGCACCTGAAGGCAGGACAAGAAGCAATAGGTGAAAACTAATCAAGGAGAGAAGCAACTTAGAACTAAGGAGATTTTTTCTGATAGTGAGAACAATTAATCAATGGAACAACTTGCCTCCAGAAGTTGTGAATGCTCCAACACTGGAAGTTTTAAAGAAGATGTTGGATAACTACTTGTCTGAAGTGGTGTAGGGTTTCCTGCCTAAGCAGGGGGTTGGACTAGAAGACCTCCAAGGTCCTTTCAACTCCTATAGATTCTATAAATATATCTTAGATTCAAAATATAGGCTTTCTGAGTTCCTATTTTTAGCCGTTTTGCTCATTACACTGCCATCAAGGAAAGTATTTTGATCTCAGTAATTATGTGGAGAAACATTTCAAAATCACTCCAGCATGTTTACTCCTTACACCTTGAAATGTCTAAGTGATTATGAACGTCTGCTATCATTTTCAACCTGTCTAATTTTAGTCATTTAATGCTCTCCTTGCCTCAAACAGGGCTCAAACTTCCACTGAGTATTTCCTGTCTGTTCCCAGCCATTTGGAATGGACTCCCTGCTTGCCATGAAATGCTGGCATTTTATTTGATTGGAGTGGAAAGAAAACTGAGAACTTCGAAAGTAATGTATGCAGCAATGTTAATGTATATTCTGCTAAGCAACTAATTCTTACAGCACTGTCAAACTATCCAAAAAGGCAGTATTGACATTATTATTCTCATCTTCCCTATTAACTATCTCCTTATCTTCTTATGACTATAACTTCGTTGCTTATCACTACTGTTGTATGTACATTGAGAGCTTACACACCTGAAACAAATTCCTTGGGTGTCTAATCACATTTGGCCAATAAAGAATTCTATTCTATTCTATTCTATTCTATTCTATTCTATTCTATTCTATTCTAATTTCAATATTCTATTCTATTCTGTTCTTCATTTCAATATTTATTCTATTCTTAATTTACTCTACTCTACTCTACTCTACTCTACTCTACTCTACTCTACTCTACGAATGGAAGAACAATGATAGAATAACAGAATTGGAAGGGACCTTGGAAGTCTTCTAATCCAACCTCTTGCTCAAGCAGGAAACCCTATACCACTTCAGACAAATGGTCGTCCAATCTCTTCTTAAAAACCTCCAGTGTTGGAGCATTTACAACTTCTGGAGGCAAGTTGTTCCACTGGTTAATTGTTTTCACTGTTAGGAAATTTCTCCTTAGTTCTAAGTTGATTTTCTCCTTGTCCAGTTTCCATCTATTGCTTCTTTTCCTGCCTTCCTGATGGTGGGTTGGATAATAAATTAAAATAACAGAGTTTGAAGGGACTTTAGAGGTCTCCTAGGCCAACCCCCTGCTGGAGCACACCATTTCAGACATATGACTGTCTCTTCTTAAAATCCTCCAATGTTATAGAAACCATCCTTGCTCTACAGTTGTGCCCCGGGTCTTGCTGTTGTAACGGGGAGAGTCAGGTGACTTCCCTGTTTCCATGGATAAGCAGTTTGAAAGAATGGGTGTGTTTTGTTTGGTCAGTCATTAGCTAGGGAACAATTCTTTTGGGATATAAAAACAAGGGTAAGGTTTTTATGGGTTCTTAATCTAGGTCTGATTTTGCTGTTATTAAACCCTATGGGACTTTTTCTGTTGACTTGCGATTCAGTCAACAGCCAGATATGTTTGATTTCACCCCAAGAGTGTATATAGCTAGGAACACAGCCAGAGTTTTGCCTTGGACTAAATATTTTAAGTATGTCTTTTTTTCCCTTATTTTGGGGAAGAAAAATGTTTTGTTGTTAGCTACGAAGTTGTGTCTGACCCATCGTGACCCCATGGACAACGTTCCTCCGGGCCTTCCTGTCCTCTACCATCCTCTGGAGCCCATGTAAGCTCACGCCTGCTGCTTCTGTGACTCCATCCAGCCACCTCCTTCTCTGCCGTCCCCTTCTTCTTCTTTTGCCCTCCATCGTTGTTCCCAGCATGAGGCTCTTCTCCAGGGAGTCCTTCTTCCTTCTCATTAGGTGGCCAAAGGATTTGAGTTTCATCTTCAGGATCTGGCCTTCTAAAGAGCAGTCAAGGTTGATCTCCTCTAGGACTGACCGGTTGGATGGCCTTTCAGTCCAAGGGACTCGCAGGCGTCTTCTCCAGCACCAGAGTTCAAAGGCCTCCATTCTTTGGCGCTCAGCCTTCCTTATGGTCCAACTTTCACAGCCATACGTCGTGATTGAAAAGGTAAAGAAAAATGTAGGGGGACCTGATTAAAAACTCGTAAACGAGACTGCCAATTTGAGTAAGTGCAAACAGTCCTTGACTTCATTCATTTAGTGACCGGCCATTCGAAGTTACAACGATGCTGGAAAAAGTGACTTATGATCTTTTTTCACACTCATTCCCACGCTCATGTGATTAAAATTCAGTCACTTGGCAACGGATTCATATTTATGTTGGTTACAGTGTCTCAAGGTCATGCCCTCACCTTTTGAATTCGCTTCACATGTCAGGGTTCCAAATAACACCCCCAACGAAAGAAGACTCCAAGGCTTGAGTTTCCTCAAAGTTCCTGTTTTATTGGAGGTGTCCTATTGGCACATCTGGGAAAACCCAAATCTGAAAGTTTCCAGGTTTTCCTCACCCAAAGCAAAGTCCAAGTCCCTGCCCAGAACCCACATGTCCATCACATGGCCCAATCAGGCACCGTCCAAAACTGGAGATGCTTGCCAGTCACACCATCACAGCTGCAGGGCAAGGTCTCCTTGACTCTCTGAGAAAGGAATGTTACTTTGAGTATATATCTCATAATCCCCCTCCCATTTTCCCTCAATAGAAAATGTGGCAGGCCTGAAGGCCCAAATTTAAAAGATGGCTTCCAGGTCTAACAACGTCACATGATCCAATCAGGCACCATCCCAACTGGAGATGCCTCCCAGTCAAACCCCTCCAGGTGCAGGGCAAGATGTCCTTGACTCTCTGAGAAAGGAATGTTATTTAGACTGTATATGTTCCCTCCATATAACCCCCGCTCCTGTTTTCCCACAGCAGAAAAATGTGGCAGGCTTGAAGGCCCCAGTGCAAAAGATGGCTTCCAGGCCTGACATCACAACTGTCTGAGCAACAAAAAATTGGGCCCAGTTGTGATTGTAAGTTGAGTCAGGTCTCCCTGTAATAACATCCTATTAATGACATGACTGAAGGGATATTAGAGTTCAGGAGGAGGGAAACTTTGCATTATGTTAGTCTGGGTCAAGTTAGCCTAAAATCAACCTGTTAGTCAGGTCCTCGTTAAAGGGCAGCTGATCGGACAATAATTTTATTTCTTTTTATACTTCTGCCTACTGAGAAGAAGTGGCCATAGGGCAAGGATGTCAAACTTGATTTCATTGAGGGCCACATTAGAGTTGTGTTTGACCTCAGGGGGCTGGGATGGACGTTGCCAGAGGTGGTATTCAGCCAGTTCAGACCAGTTCACCCGAACTGGTAGCAGAAATTGCAGGTGGTTTATCAAAGAGTGAATAAGAATAGTTGAATGAATAAAGGCTGCGTCTTGCTCATCCATTCCACTTCATTCTCAACGCAAATCTATTTGCATGGGGGGGAATAGGCAAAAACTGGCGTGCTTGACACATCAGACAGCAAACGGCCAAGTAAGATGAGAATGTACCATGGAAAATGACAACCCATAACATTCTTGGAGACAACTGGGGAGAAAAATCTTGTGTTTGCTGTAGAATTCTATTTCCAGTTGGGAAAAAAAAAGGAGGCAGCATAATGTTGGTTTCCTTTTCAACAGCTCCATTGTGGTTTTGCAGGAAGAATGAGTGTTGAGTAAAATGAGAAAATTGTGGTTGAAGAAATGAGTCATGAATTCATTGGTGACACAATTTGACTCACTTTCTTTCCCCTAAAGGACTGAGAAATGATCCGATAACTCAAACAGGGAAGTGGTTTAGATTGCAACGGTGGAGACATTTAGATATCAATAGGCAACCTGTGACCCATTGGGTCATCATTTCAGAAAAATGCCCTTACTTAAAGCCATAAACAGAACGACCATGGGTGGGCAAAAAAGCAGTAAGAACAGGGGTGACTTCTGACTTCCCACAGGCTTCCCCATTGACTTTCCTCAAAAAAAAAAAAGCAGACAGCAGAGAGGGTTGGAATTGACAATCATGTGACTGCGGCAGCACAGAAAGGGCCACAACTTTGCCATATTTCAATACTCATGGGTTCTGACACATGCTTCAAATAGACTGGGCAATTCTGAAAGCCAAAGTCCACAGTTGAAGTTGCCACGGTTAAAAATCACTGGTCTACAGGATCACCAAGGAGGCCTAGGAATGAATATATCAGGCATAAAAGATCAGGTGCGTATGTGACGGTCCAATTAAACTGATTTATTACTGATTATGCCTCTGAATAGGAGTCTTCTCAACTCATGGTCACCACCTGCTTGGACTCAGATAATGGTCAATGGGATTGAAGGAGAGTTGGACAGTTCACTTGTGGCTACCTAGGGATTCTAGCAGAGGTGGTATGCTGCCAGTTCACACTGGTTCGGGCGAACCGATATTGGCGGTGGTGCGAGGCAATGCCCACCCACCCTGACGTCACCACATGCGCTCCCGTTCCCAGACCAGTAGTGAAGAAAATAGAATACCATCTCTGGATTCTAGGCTGATCCCTCTCTTGACCCCACCTCTGGGTTCTGCCACTTCTCCTCCTACAGGTTGCTATCTGAACCAATAAAGCAAATCAGGATTGAAAATTAAACTAGATGGAATGAGAATCTGACTTGATCTTATGCAGTCTCTTTGACTCCCTCTCCCTCCAAAATAAGTCTAACTGGGTCCAAGAAGGTTAACTCCCTGGACGTATCTCTGTTCCTGCAATTTAAATGCTTTGCATTGGGAAAACCTCCCCAGGCTGAAAGTAAAACATTGCTTTTCTTGGTTCAGCATTTCATAGTTACTGTTCTGACCTAGGCTTCCCCAGCAGCACGAAGCCGAGTCCTCGTCCCGATAAACCCCTTTTGTTTAATTGACAGTGAATTCTTCTCCAGCAAAGTCTTTCCCCTCCCACCGACTTTCAAAATAGTTCATAATTACCAACCTTTATCAGGCTGGGAGAGTTGCCAGGCCGATACCTTTCAGATGCCGCAATACTTGGCAAGAATGCAGGAATGAACTAAGTGTCTGCAAACTCCACTCCCCTTTCGCTCCTCTTTTATTCCCTATGGGAGGGGCCATTCATCGTCCACCTGTGGCTTTACCCCCCCCCCCCCAGTCGACCCCTGTTTTTTAGCTCTTCCCTTCGTCTGGCAACTCTGCGCATGCACACACTGGGAACAGGCTCCAGCTGTTCTTCTGTCTCACGGATGTCTGACTCTGAAGGCAGCTGATAACTGTCAGATGGCCCTGGCCCCCTCTCTGCCTCCGACACAGAGCCCTCATCACCAACCTCTCCACTGTCCGAATCTTCTGCCAGCTCCACTGGCGGGCCACAACAATTACCTCTGAAAATTGTTCCAAATCCTTTCACTAGGCTGTTAAAAGGGGAAGAGGAAAAATGGAGACCCAACGGACCTGGATTCGTAATACGGAAGGAAATTGGACTTATTGGAAATCTTATTTATATGAGAGAGGTGCAGTGACTCCTTAAATATCTCATGGAGCTCCATTTTACAGCAACAGAATCCTGGAAAATGTGGAAAACGCTTGTGTTTGTTAAGGCTGGGGCTGGCTTGACCTCCTTCGAGATTTATGGTTGCAGAACAAGGGAGGTGGTTTTTAACTTCATTTGCACCGATTTGCTTCTTGGAGAGGGTGGGGGTTTGTTTAACATTATTGATTCTTCAGCCATTCCCCCACAATGCCCTTGCATTAAGTCCAATTTACATTTGCCTCTTTCCTCCAGATAAACCTTTTGTTCTTCCAGAAATTGCTCGTCCATTGCCTTGGAGAATTGAGTGGCTGCTCCTTCTTGGTCCTTTAGTCTTCATTATGACCTCTTCTTAGGACACTGATTGGCTCCCTCTTCCGCGCAAGCTTGAAGTTGACAGAGGACGGACCTTTGGCCTCCCTCTCTGTCCCTTTTGTTGTCTTGTGTTTTGCATCGCAGTGGTGAGAAAAAAAAGGGACAGGCTGGGGAACAGGAGACCAGTCCCAGAGGATGTCAAGGGACAGCCATGTTTCTCTTTTTCTGGCTCAAGATGCTCAGGATTGGGTGAGGAACCGCATCGCCGCACGGAAAGAAAGATGGCTTCTCCCACAAGGGCAATAGGCCAAGAGCCATGTTTTCAAAAAGGAACGATTAATCAAGCAAGGCCTTTTGTCTGTAGCTGGAGAGTAAGGAAAAAGAGGAGAAGTGCAAGAATATGACAATAGGAAGCTTCTGCCTAACTAAGGGCAACGAATTTTGCAGGAATTCCTCGGAGAAATGTGCCTTCGCAAACCTTTTGAAACAGATGAGATCCCAAGCTTGCTCTGCCTTGTGAAAAGGTCAAGTGAAAGTGGGTCCAATAAGAACATCAAGAACTTCTATCTTCCTTTTGCCTAAGCAGCCTTGCCCTGTGGCACAGTATTGCACTTACAGGCTAATTCTGCCAATTGCCAGCAGTTTGATTCTTGCCGGCTCAAGGTTGACTCAGCCTTCCATCCTTCCGAGGTTTGGTAAAATGTGGACCCAAATTGTTGGGGGTAATATGCTGACTCTGTAAACCGCTTAGAGAGGGCGGTGAAGCACTGTGAAGTGGTATATAAGTCAGTGCTATTGCTATTTCCTTCCTTCCTTCCTTCCTTCCTTCCTTCCTTCCTTCCTTCCTTCCTTCCTTCCTTCCTTCTTCCCTCCCTCCCTCCCTCCCTTTCTTTCTTTCACAGTGGTTAGAATGCAGTATTGCAGGCTAATTCTGTCAACCGCCAGCAGTTTGACTCTCAATGGCTAAAGGTTGACAGCCTTCCATCCTTCAGAGTTCCGTAAAATGAGGACCCAGATTGTTGGGGGCAAGAGGCTGACTCTATAAACAGCTTAGAGAGGTCAGTAAAGCACTGTGAAGCGATATACAAGTCTAAGTCCTATTGCTAAGTTTGAAAGTAGGTAGATAGGTAGGTAAGGAAGGGAGGGAGGGAGGGGGGGAGGGAGGGCCATGGTGGCACAATGGTTAGGTACATAGGTAGATAGGCTAGGGAAGGGAGGGAGAAAGGAAGGAAGGGAGGGAGGGTCCTCGCCATAAAAACTGCTCCTCGCCGTAAAAATAAAAAAACCCTGATAGCATTTCCTGTTTCATATGATGCAGGTTACTCTTATTGACTTAAAACGAGATGAAAAGAAACGGTGTGACTGAACATTGGCACCAACAGGGCAAAGGAAGAAAAGAGACGAAAAGTACAATCAGCTTCATTTCTAGTGGAGTCAGAGGAAACTGGAAATTAAAATCTGAGCATAATGTCATGTGCCTACCCAGAGCAGTGCACCAAAATTAGTGAAAAATTGGTGCCTAGGTGTGCTACTGCCCTCTACTGGGCAGAAAGGGTGTTGGGGATGAAATGAAATTTTCATCGATGAACGAACATGTTTGGACATTCTTGGAAAAGAAACACAGAATTTTATTCTATTCAGTTTGGGACTAAAAAAAAAAAAGTTCAATGTCGCCAAACTTTATATATTTTCTCCATTTAAAACATGCTTTTTAAAATCACCACTTGCGACAGAGACACAAAGCGTCAATCATTTTGCATTGAGAAAACCAAACGTGTGGATTCAGCAATATTTGGATGGCGCTATTGAAGGTACGTGGTGGCCCAGTGTTTAAGACACTGAGCTTGTCAATGAAAAAGGTCGGCAGTTTGGTGGTTTGAATCCCTAGCACTGCGTAACAGAGTGAGCTACTTGTCCCAGCTTCTGCCAACCTAGCAGTTCAAATGCACATAAAAATGCAAGTAGAAAAATAAGAACCACCTTTGGTGGGAAGGGAACAGCGTTCCATGCGCCTTTGGCATTGAGTCATGCCGGCCACAGGACCACGGAGATGTCTTCAGATTACGCTGGCTCTTCGGCTTTGAAGCAGAGATGAGCAGCCTGGCAGCCTGTTTTCCACCAATAAATCAATAAACAGACACATTGACATCAACACAATCTACCAACCTCTTAGAACAAAAGAACAACATCAGCCAGAATTCCAAAGACAGCTGTTAGGGTGTCAAGTAATGCACCCATAGCAAACCTAACACGGAGACTGATAGATTCCTCAAATAATAGTTTTATTGTATGTATCATATCAGCACAGGCTGGTGAAAACCCACTTTGAATGTTCCCATGGTATTCACCTAATTAAAAATAAGAGTTTTTTTCCCTTTCCCCAAACAGTCACATGGTCCAATCAAGGTTCCATCCAGTTGCCTAGTGATATCGCTCCTCCTCTCTCCGACCACCTGTAGGAATGACCTTGGTTCCCAGGAGAAAGTATTTTGTTTTGGCTACAAAACCCAGCTATTTCTATTCTTCCCTCACTATCCCTCAGCTCCAGTGTGGCAACACTGAAGCCTCAAAATGGCTTCGGTCAGGTCAGCTTCAGGGTTGACAGCAGCATTTAAAGGCCAAAGATGCTGCAAAGTTATAACTCAACAGAACACAAGAAATCGGACCCCATCACATGCAGCAGATCAAATCAACCCGAAACCGGACCATGACATCATTAGAAGACACCTGAACAGCAACAACCAGCACTAATTTACATTCACACAGGCGGTATTTTAAACCAAGGATTATGACTCAGCAACTACAGCCAGCCACTCTCACAACCTGAAATCAGACCAGGACTCAGAAAGGTATTTAAAGACCAGACAAGCACAGGGCAAAGCACACTGACAACGTCTCCTCGAATGGTGACAAAACATTTGCAACCAAATCACCAAGCCTGGAGCTCAAACCAAGCACATAACCCCTCCCACCAGGCCAGCGTTTTTCAACCTGGATAACTTTAACATGTGTAGACTTCAACCTCCCAGAATTATTGTCCCTGCTTCTGTGTTCTGGCCCCATCAAAGTCCTCCTAAGGAATGTGAGCTTTGTCGGCCACCATGAGCAGTGTCGTGGTGAATCAACACAAGCGCTTTCCTTGTGCACCGTTCCACAGTTGTGGCATGGCAGAGAGTATGTTTTGAACACAAGTATGCTCCCCTTCTTTCCATTGTTCAGTTATGACTTTTTCCTTCTCTTTCACTCAATGGTTTAATTAGCTCTCATTTACTAAGCGGTGCATTTAAGAAAAAGAAAGATCAGGGAAACAAACACGGCAAGAGATAATTACACCACGCCGTTCTGATGCTGTCTCAACAACTTAACATTGCTGCAGCTATGTGGGGGGGGGGATCCATTTGCCGTAACTTTAAGTGCCACTGTGTTATCTGTTTTATTCTCTAATCTATTCTAACGTGTAGAATGGGATGGGATGGGATGGAATAGAGACTGACAAGTGCTGGGCCAGTGTTTCTCAACCTTGGCAGCTTTAAGATGTCTGGACTCCAACTCCCAGAATTCCTCAGCCATCATTCATTCATTCATTCATTCATTCATTCATCCATCCATCCATCCATCCATCCATCCATCCATCCATCCATCCATGCTGGCTGGGGAATTCTGGGAATTGAAGTCCAGATGTCTTAAAGTTGCCAAGGTTGAGAAACACTTTGCTAGGCCAAGGTATTTTGATAGCCCCAAGGTCTGATGCATCGCCATCCTTCCTTTCATTACAGTTTCCCCCCAGATTCTTTTCTGTCTAGGTCACGGGTGCCAAACTCGATTGCGTCACATGATATTTCAAGATGTTTTTCGCCTTTGCGGAGCTGGGGTGGGTGTGACTTGCGTGTGAAATGTATCCGGCCCGTGGGCCTCCAGTTTGACAGGCCTGGTCTAGGTCACAGGGAAAAAGTGACAATGTTTTATGTAGAGGAGATCCTGGCTTCGTTGTTCCTTGCTTGATATTGACCCAACATTTGACCAGTTTTGGTGCATTGTCTCAAGCATGAAGTCATCTGAAGATTTTGTGACTGTTTAAGATTCGGAATGAGCACTGAGGGAGGATGACTGAAATAACAGAACCTTCCCATCCTTGCAAAGCCAATTATTTCCTTTCCAAACTCTCTCCTCTCCTCTTTGGGAAGACAATATAGCACTAGCAAAAGCACTTGGACTTATATACCACTTTACAGTGCTTTTACAGCCACCTCTAAGCAGTTTATAGAGTCAGCATTTTGCCCCCGACAATTTGGATCCTCATTTTACTCACCTTGGAAGGTTTAAATTTTTTTGCGGTGTCTGTGCAGGAAGATATTTTATGCACCTTCACTCCAATGTGTGTCCTTTTCAGATCCAACCTAGGTCTTCAATGTGAGACTTGTCTCCTTTCTCCAAGTTTCCTGAGCTTGTTCCTCCCACCCACCCACCCATGCTCAAAGCAGTACCCCTCCTCCACAGGGGTGAAATCCTCCCGGTTCGGCCTGGTTCAGCTGAACCGGCAGGGACGATTGTCGTAGGTTCTGTCAACTGGTAGTTAAAAAAAAAAAGCTTCTGAAAATTGCGTGGCTCAGCTGTGAGCCGCGCGATCGTCAGAAGCTTTCCCGCCGCTTTTTTTTATATGTAATTTTTATTAAGCTTTTTACGAAGCAAAACATAAAAATCAAATTCAACATCCATTCTTCCCATTCCTAAGACATCGGTATCTCCCCTTTTGTGTAGCATCTGACGTACTTTCTATTCGTTTTTCATTTGCAATTTCCTCTACATTTATAATTCCTATAACCTAATATTTACCTATTTCAATATTTATCACATATTTTCCCCCACTCTTTTTAAAACAATTTTTTTTCTCCTGCCGGTTTGGGTGAATAGGCAGGGGGAAAAAACGCTTTAAAAAGTTTTAAAAAGTTGGCCACGCCCACCCAGTCACATGACCCCCACCCCCACCAAGCCCCGCCCACACAACCGGCGGCAAAAAAAAAAAAAGATTTCAGCATTGCTCCCCCACCATCCTTTCTGTCCATTCAGCATTTCTGCAGAGTCTAAAATGATTCTATCCTCCCGTCGCCCACAACATTCTGCCCTTCGGAGGAAGCCAGATAGAGCCATGATTGTTTTAGCATGGCACCGCAGCTGGGTCCATGGCTTATTTTGGTTTTGGGAGTTATAAAAAGCAAATGTTTTGTCAATCTATCATCCTGAAGGAACCAGTCTGGAGACTTGTTAGCTCGGCTTATTTTTGTTTGGTTTCGTTTTTTAAGAGCACACATTCATCAAGGCTCGGGCATCTCCTCCAGACTTATAAAGTCATTGTATCCCAGTTTATTTAGATATGTCTGGCCTGTTATTTTGGGAAGAGGAAGAAAAAAGCTGGCCCGCTTAGGAGAGGATGTTGATCCACCGAACGAGAGATGCAAGTTTGAAAAAAAAAAAAAACTTTGGGAAGCAAATAAGAGAACAGGAAGAAGAAAAAAAAACCCACAGGGGACTGAGCAGGTAACTGTGGGCCTGCTCTACAGAGCATCTGTTTGGTTGAAGTCTGCGAGAAGCCAGAGGCATGCTGAGCTGACCAGATTTAAGATTAGACTAACATTAATCATATTTGAACACCACTCATGTGTTTTAAGCATGTTGAATGCATCTGTAGGAAGAATGGAGGAGGAGGAGGAGGAGGAGGAGGAGGAGGAGGAGGAGGAGGAGGAGGAGGAGGAGGAGGAAGAGGAGGAAAAAAAGGAAAATTTATAGAACTGGCTAAAAGCTTATGTACCGTATTTTTTTTCGGAGTATAAGACACACCAAGGTTTTGAAGAGGCAAAAACCTTTTTTAAAAAAAGTTTTTGCACTCTGCAGACCTCCCCCAAATGCCCCATTTTTGCAAAAATCGGCCCGGTTTCCCCCCCCCAAAAAAGGGCATAATAGCCTTTAGGAGGCTTATAGAGTGCTCCTGTGGGGTGGGGGCCAACAAAAATGTGCAAAAAACTGACCTTTTTTTGCAAAGACGGCTCTGTTTTTTGTCAAATAAAGGGCATGCATAGCCCTTAGGAGGCTTGTAGAGTGCTCCTAGGGGTGAGGGTGGGGCAAAATTTAATCTCTATCTTTACAGTAACTTTGTTTGAAGCCGAAAGATATTTTTTGTTGTTTCATAAGGCCACTCAACTCTATAATGACTCTGAGCTATAGATAAGGTCCTCATGTTTTAAGAAAGATGCTTTTCATGGAAGATTGACTATAATGAAGCTTCTAGAACAGGGGTCCAACACCTCCTGTCACTACACTCTAAATCTTTATTAAACAGGTGTAGGAGATAGATTTAGAGATTCTTCTTTGGTCAGGGGTCAGCAGCTTGCAGCACTGGAGCCGCTTGTGGCTCTTTCATCCCTCTGCTGCGGCTCCCTGTTGCCGGTTGGTGCCACAATTTTAAGAGGCGCTTCCTGTTTGGGAGGGGGGAGCACGGCACGCTAGGAGGAGACCAGTGGTGAAATTCAATTTTTTTACGACCAGTTCTGTAGGTGTGGCTTGGTGGGCGGGGCAGGGGAAGGATACTGCAAAATCCCCATTTCCTCCCCACTCTGGGGCCAGCCAGAGGTGGTATTTGCCGGTTTTCCAGACTACTCAAATTTTCCGCTACCAGTTCTCCAGAACTTGCTGAATTTCACCCCTGGATGAGACACTATGGCAAGGGGTGGGTTTTTCGGTTGGCTGCACAATTGATAGGACTTTCGCTTAGGGTAGGCAGAAGAAAAAGGACACCGTGCTAGATGGAGACTCTATGGTGGGGGGAAACCAGACTTCCGGTCATCTCCAGAATTCAATGGGGGCCTTCCTTTAAGGACCTTTGTGGCCCTTTGACTGTTTAAGTTTGCTGACCCCTGCCTTAGTTTTACACATCAGGGAGTCATAAGATATTCCTAGGAGACCAACAGTCACAAATGGCTCCTCCCAAGTGACTCTGTAGGAGAGGCTGCTCCCCCTGCATTGGTGGCCTTCCTTCCTGCACAACCGGAATGGAATCAGCCAGGTGCTCCATCATGTCACAAGCTCCTTTTGATTCTTATCTCAAAGCCAGACAACCAGACAGCCAGTGGTGTGATGCTAATGTAGCCTCTGGCAGCCTTTGCCAAGTATTGATTAAGCATCCGATTTGCTTCCCTCGATAATAGGCCATCAGACTAAGCCAATAAGTGAGAAGAACACAAACCTGTCACAATCATTCGATGCGACAGTGGAACCAATGGAGAGAAGAAGTGCCGGGATTGGATGATAACGGAAGCGCCGGGGGTGGGGGGACAAGAGAGCTGGGGAGGAAGGAAATCTGTCTTAGCAACAGCAGAAAATACCTTCTCTATGTCCCCCCACAAACACCCCATTATCCTTCCCTTCCTGTGTCCTCAGCTCGGTTACACTGGAAAATGCCTGAATAGCTTTCTCAATATTTTGAGCCAGAATGTGCCGTTTCCACCCAGTTAGGAAATTAATCATGAGCGATGAAGATGAGCTTAGCTGGTTTCCTTCCATCAACCTTTAGAACAACGTTGAGTGTAAGAGGAGAAAGGAGTCGCCGTTCGATCTTTAGATGGAAGAAATGGCTCTTCTCTTAATCCTTCCTTTGGGCCACTCTAATTGCGAGAGTCAGACTGGGGCACAGTAATGGTTGAGGGATCAGGCTAGAAAATGGGAGACTGGGAGTTCTAGTCCTGCCTCAGGCACGACGTCTGCTTGGGCCAGTCATTCTTTCTCAGCTCTAGAATGGAGGCAATGGCAAACAGATGGACAAACAGACAGATTCTTCTCACCGTTATCCATAGGTAATCAAAATAGAGCTGAAAGGGACCTTGGAGGTCTTCTAATCCAACTCCCTACTCAAGCAGGAAAACTTAGACCATTCCAGACAGGTGGCTGTCCAGTATTTTCTTTAAAAACCTCCAGTGATGAAGCCCCTACAACTTCTGAGGCAAGCTGTTCCACTGGTTTATTGTCCTTACTGTTAGGAAGTCTCTCCTTAGTTCCAGATTGCTTCTCTCCTTGATGAGTTTCCATCCATTGCTTCTTGTTGACCTAGAACTAAGGAGGAATTTCCTGACAGTTAGAACAATTAATCAGTGGAACAACTTGCCTCCAGAAGTGGTGAATGCCCCAACACTGGACGTTTTAAAGAAGAGATTGAATAACCATTTGTCTGAAGTGGTGTAGGGTTTCCTACCTAAGCAGGGAGTTGGAGTAGAAGACCTCCAAGGTCCCTTCCAACTCTGTTATTCTATATTCTATGCCTTTTCCATCCCCAAGCATTCTCCCCCTTTTATAATGCATACAGACTCAGATTGTTCTGTGTTCTCATATAATCTCCAATCCAAACACCGGTCACATGGATATTCGCTCGGCAGGACCAACGAACCTTTATACCAGTAGTGGTATTCTACCGGTTTGGACTGGATCATCCGAACCAGTACCAGAAATTGCGGGTGGCCCCACCCACTCCGCATCCCATTTAGGCTCTTTTTTCACCAAAAGCACATGCTTTGTCTGTGCACATGCACGGAGGTGGTAGGGTTGCAAACTGGTACGGAAGGTAAGTGAATCCCACCCCTCTGCTTTACACGCACATCCAAAGCTTATGTATTTGTATTTATTAGTTTGTCAAACATGTACAAGATAGCAGGTATTAATATAAACATGGACATGAATGGATGAAATAAGTACAAATCAATGGGGACATTAGGACAGGGACGGTAGGCAACACTGGTGCGCTTATGCACGCCCCCTTTACGGACCTCTTAGGAATGGGATGAGGTCCACGGTGGACAGTTTAAGGTTGAAGCTGTGGGGGGTTTGAGAATGTAACAACGGAGTCGAGTCGGGTAGAGCATTCCAGGCGTTGACCACTCTGTGGCTGAAGTCGTAATTTCTGCAATTGAGTTTGGAGTGGTTCACCTTGAGTTTGTATTGATTGCTTGCCTGTGTATTGTTGAGGTAGGGTCTCTCTTCCAACTCAGACTAGCCGAGGTCTACAGCAAGCTTAATGCATTGACCATGGGGAATGAACATTTGCTTTCATTTGTTGTAATTATTCTGAAGCTTTGATGATTACTTTTACATGCTCAGTCCCAGATGAGAGGAGATTCCCAGACGGAATTCCCTTGGAAGAGTGACTAAAGTAGGTGAAATGGCAACAAATGAGATGTGTTGTCATTTTTATACCCAGCGTGGCTGATAGAAAGTTCCTTTTCTGGAACGTATAAAACTATCAGGGTCTCCAGTAAAGTTGGTCTCCAATTACAACTTTTGGTGTAGTAGAGGAGTATTTACTTGTTTTAGGGGGGCAGAATTCATAAAGGGTCTGTTGTTGTTAGTTGTGAAGTCGTGTCTGACCCATAGTGACCCCATGGACAATGTTCCTCCAGGCCTTCCTGTCCTCTACCATCCTCTGGAGTCCATTTAAGCTCACGCCGACTGCTTTGGTGACTCCATCCAGCCACCTCATTCTCTGTCATCGCCCTTTTCTTTTGCCCTCAATCGTTCCCAGCATGAGGCTCTTCTCCAGGGAGTCCTTCTTCCTTCTCATGAGGTGGCCAAAGAATTTGAGTTTCTTCTTCAGGATCTGGCCTTCTAAAGAGCAGTCAGGGTTGATCTCCTCTAGGACTGACCGGTTGGATCGCCTTGCAGTCCAAGAGGCTCGCAGGAGTCTTCTCCAGCACCAGAGTTCAAAGGCCTCCATTCTTTGGTGCTCAGCCTTTCTTATGTCTTAGCCACTGAGCCACCTTTTCTTTTTTGCAGACAATAAACCTGTTAATCCTTTACAGGCTGCAAGAGTGTTTGGCTGGAGATTATAACACACCTGTCCTTCTGTTCCATTGTTAGATGTTTCGCAACAGACCTGAGATGGAACGATGCAAAAAGATGTCCTACTTTCCTTGGGCTCCAATCAAGATGTTAATTCCCTCCCAACCGGTTTCCAGCACGTGTGAGTAATCTAGAGATATCATTATGAAGGATTTGCCACAACTTGGCATAGATTTCTCATCCAACCGGGCGTGGGTTGCTGCTGGCATTAATGTCAGTTTGGTGCACGTGCAATTTTGCGTGCGCGCACCACACGGACGTGCAGTTACCCATAAATAGATCTGTGCATGTGCAGAACATTAAAAAATGGTGAGAAAAACCATGCCACCCTGACTGAGGAACCATTTTGGAGGCATGGCAGGCCTGGGTAGCTGCCAGTTCCGACGACCCAGGCCAGCAAACCACTTCCGGTTCAACCGAACCGGTCCGAACCGGCAAGAACCCACCTCTGCGTCCAACCATATATATGAAATCAGGTGCCAAAGCAAGGTTGACTCAGCCTCCCATCCTTCCGAGGTTGGTAAAATGAGGACCCAGATTGTTGGGGGGCAAGAGGCTGACTCTGTAAACCGCTTAGCGAGGGCTGGAAAGCGGTATATAAGTCTAAGTGCTATTGCTGTTGCTATTTCTTCCTTCCTTCCTTCCTTCCTTCCTTCCTTCCTTCCTTCCTACCTACCTACCTACCTACCTACCTACCTACCTACCTGTTAGAATGCATATTGCAGGCAAACTCTGCCAACTGCCAGAAGTTCGATCCTGACTGGCTCAAGGTTGACTCAGCCTTCCCTCCTTCTGAGGTGGGTAAAATGAGGACTCAGATTGTTGGGGGTCAAGAGGCTGGCTCTGTAAACCATTGAGGGAGGGCTATGAAGCACGGTGCAGCGGTATAGATGTCTAAGTGCTCTTGTCTATTGCTATTCATCTTGACCTGAATGAGGTCCACTGAAGTGGTCTCTCTGAAGGATGCCGGGTGCTATACTTGGATCCAACTTGAAACAAAGTCATCCATCCCTTCATTTCACTGGAAATGAACTTCTGGTCATACATCGTAGCTCATCTTCTCGGGCAAAGGATGGGGATGCTTTGTTCTGTTTTCTAGCCTCTCAGTTTGCGAGCCAATCAGTTCCAATCTTTTTTGCCCTCTTTGTAAACCGATTCCCTTTTCTTCCCAACAGAAGGGAAAGCGGCTGTTGCTGGGTGGGAGAGGGAGCAAGGGATTGTGAGAGTGACTGGGAAATTGTCACAGAATGTTGGAAATGAAGATCACAGGATTGCAGAAGCAGCTCAGCTATGCAGCAGCAGCAGCCAGTATCACTGAAGTAGCCACAACTTTCCCAAATATTCCCTCACGGGTCTAAGATTTTGGATGCTTTCTGTAATTTAACCTATTTGAGGTAACTTGATTCAAAAACTGTTGCCCTGTTGTATTTTGACTCCAGGAGTCATCTATCGAAACATTTGGAAGACATTAAGCTGGGGGGGAAATCGGTAATGAGTGTATATACAACCTCCATCCAGTAGATGGCAATGTTCAATGTCCCTGTGGTTTAGCTCCTCTCCTCTCCGTTTTTTCTTGCAGAAGTTTCTAAAAAAAGTGCTATTATGTATGAATCTTTTTTTGTGGGGCGGGAGAACAGGGACTACATGAATTAGCGCTTTCATCAAATGGACAAAAATAGACAGGTTTTGTTTCTATTTTCTAGAAAAAAATTGGTTTTAAAAAAATAAAATAGAAGATAGTGTTGATGATATGTCTATCAAAGTACAATCCTGGAGTGGAAATGAAATGCTGAATTGCAATCAACGCGAGGAATCGCCAAACCAGGAACAAGCAAGGACCAAAACAAAGGGATTAATGGGTTTAGATCAGGCGTGTGTCAGCGCTTTTCAAATTTGGCTTCTTTAGGACAGTGGGGGAATTCAATTTTTTTAAAATACTGGTTCTGTGGGCGTGGCTTGATGGGCGTGGTGTGGCTTGGTGGGCGGGGCAGGGGAAGGATACTGCAAAATCCCCATTCCCTCCCCACTCTGGGGCCAGCCAGAGGTGGCATTTGTTAGTTCTCCAAACTACTCAAAATTTCCACTACCGGTTCTCCAGAACCGGTCAGAACCTGCTGGATTTCACCCCTGCTTTAGGGTGTATGGACTTCAACTCCCAGAATTCCATGCTGACTGGGGAATTCTGGGAGTTGAAGTCCACATATTGGCCTAGACCAGTAGTAAAGGTATCTACAACCATCTTGCGATCTAAGGTAGTGAGACATAGACGCTTACTTTTGTAGGAAGTTAGCACCCACCCCTCTCCTAGAAGAATGAAATATTTTAGGAAATATTAAAAAGGCAGAATATTATATTTCCCTGGATGAGAAAAGGAGAAACATGTTTTAAAGACAAAGCAGCTCCCTGAAGCTCCCTATCCGTCCCCCCCTTTGTCAATGGGCCATTAAGGCCTGAGCCAGTCTATGCTCCATAACAAAGATCTACCCGCCCTTCAGGCAGAGCCATTTCATTGTCCTTCATTGCACCACCCACCAAGTTTCGACCAAACTTAGCACAGAGAAAATCTACAAAGCTAGCTATGACCTCTGACAGCAACCAATCAGAATACTCTTCCTGTGCCCCAGGAAGTTCAAAGCCCAGAGAGGTCATAAAACCCTCAGGATCTCTTCCCTTTTCACCCAGGAGCTCCAAGGCGTGTGATCCTGTCCACTATTAAACCATCTTTTCAAATAGCCTCCATGAATCCTGTGTCTTTTCCTCCACTTGAAACTGAACCGAGGTGGACATTTTCTTCCAACACTTTCTTCCAAGCTTAAAGTTGATGTTCTACCAGGCTTCCTCTGAATTTGAAGCATGGACACTGTTACTCTCCTGAAATATTTCTCTCTGTGTCTACTGCCTAAAATACCCGTTCTTTCACACCTGCACACACAGAACGTGCAAGCAGTCCTAAGAGTACTTGTAGGGTGTGTGTCAAGTGTCTTTGCAGCCAATGCTGTCAGATCGAGGCAAAGGATCCTCCCATCATCCTTTCTACATTTTTAAAAAATGGAACCAAAGAATAAGTGGGATCCTTGTCTCCAACCCATGGCAGATTTCCCCCCCCTTCTCCTTCCCCGTCCCTCTCCCTCTCTCGCTTTCACAGGGAATGAGCTGCAGGTGTATTACTACAACACAAAAGTTAACAAGGCTAGAGGTGTTGGCCAACAGCCAGGAGAAGAAAATTGCCCTAGAAGAGCAAGATGAGAAAATGACGAGAATTGTCCCATGCTGAGTTTTTGTACCTTTGTGACTCCTCCAAACGAAATGCATCGGTCAGTAATCAAAGGTTTTACAAAGTCCTTCGGCTTCTTGGCCTCTGAATCAAAATGCGAAGACCATCTGCCAGGATGTTATTGTCTTTTGAAAGCTATCAACCATATCCTGATCTCAGTTACGCCACTGTAAGCCCGTAACTTTGTCCCGGAGGAAAATCAAAAGGAGTTACTCTTTTGGGCCACGCATCAGGGCAACCAACTGATGAAAATCTAAATTTCTACCCCCCACCCATTTCCTGCGAGCATACGGTTCTCTCTCGCCAGAGTAATATCGGTGGCCCGTTTCCCCCTTTTCAGCCATGTTGTCATGGTGATTTCCTTCCCTTCTCTGGAGCTGGTATGAAATCTCTGGATTATTGTCTCCACGTTTATCTGCCCACCTCAATCAAAGTCGGAGTTCAATGAGAGTGCGAGACACAAAGACAAGGCGGCGTAGCTACTGATCTCGGCCTTCTGCTCCCATTCTCTCTGGAGGCCAAAGTCTTCCTTGCCAAGCCCATCCTCAGATGTCCCAATAAAAAAAAAACATGCTTTGTCTAGCACTTGCAATATTGACGACAAGGGAGTGGGAGAAAGGGGGTGGGCTGCCTCTCTTTATTGCTTGGAGAACAAGGCCGTCTTATTGGGTGTGTGTGTCTGTGAAACGTGCATTATTGAACAATTAAAACAAGAGATTTTGCAAGAGAAGCAGGCGATCTGCTTTTGAGGATACCGAGGAAGGAAGGAAGGAAGGAAGTCATTTTGAACAAACAAAGCGGAACGTCTGCACTTAGGTGACGGGTCCAACTGTAACGGAGTGGGAACTAAAATTAGGAGAAGCCGGCTCAGATAAACCATCCTGGATTATAGAGATATCCAGAAGGAGAATCAAAATAAAAGTGAGTCTACGGAAAGAAGTCATGGCTATCCACTCTGGATTGCTTTGAAGTATGGCAGTGTGGCTCAGTGGCTAAGACGCTGAGCTTGTCGATCAGAAAGGCCGACAGTTCAGCGGTTCGAATCCGTAGCACTGCGTAACGGAGTGAGCTCCCGTGACTTGTCCCAGCTTCTGCCAACCTAGCAGTTTTGAAAGCACTTAAAAATGGAAGTAGAGAAATAGGAACCACCTTTGGTGGGAAGGGAACACCTTGGCCATTGAGTCATGCCGGCCACATGACCACGGAGACAACTTTGGACAGGACTAGCTCTTCGGCTTTGAAATGGAGGTGACAACCGCCTCCTAGAGTCGGGAACGACTAGCAGATATGTACCTTTAGTCTAGTGAAAAGCAGAATCAGGGGTGATATGATAGCAGGTTTCCAATATTTGGGGGCTGCAATGTCTCATATGTTTCAGCCTCCAGCCCTTTAATTCTCTTAACTACTGTACTACCGTGTTTCCCTGAAAATAAGACAGGGTCTTATTTTCTTTTAACACCTGAAATAAGCGCTTGGCCTTATTTTGGGGTAGGTCTTATTATTTTTGTGGCGTAGGAGGCAGTGAGCGTGGTCACCTCATGGCTGCTGCCGTGTTGCGATATTTTTGGGGAGGGCTTATTTTAGCGCATGCGCTCAAAAGCCCGATTGGCCTTCTTATCCGGGGAGATCTTATTTTCGGGGAAACAGGGTAGTGATTGTAGGCTTCAGCATCTGAAGGTTCAAAGTTGTGAAGGTTTTTTTTTGAGGGGTGGGAGGGGGGCGTTATGTCATAATCCTGATGGCTTCTCAAAAGCCAGCAAAGTCCGCGTTCCCTTCTGTATGCGTGCCCCCGAGAAAGGGGCCTCACATTTCCTTCCGACAAGGGAATGTAAGCCGATCTTGGCCACAGAAATCTTTGCTCAGCAATTTTGGGCTTGTTTTCATTGGCCGGCCCTGAAAGCAGTTTGGGATGCTGTACCTTTGCCAAGGGAAAGGCTCCGTTGAGGTTGCTTAAAAGTCGATTCTGCAGGAGAGGAGGCGGGGCACGGGTGGAAGTGGGGGCATCTAATTGGGCCTGAGGAAAGCCAGGCTCCGATATTGTCCAAACAGTTTGCAGGCTGAGGAAAGGGAGCATTCAGGGATGGGCAGTTCACTTTCCCAAAGGGCCATACGAGAAACTGGGATGGTCGCGGAAGCCTGAACCGAGCGGGTTGCGAAGGTGCAGAGAGAGAGACATGCGTGCAAACTGAAAAATAAGGCAGTTTCTGTCAGGCCTCGAAGCCATCTTTTGCGTCGGGCCTTCAGGCCTGCCACATTTATTGCTGTGGGAAACTGGAAGGGGTGATTATATGGAGTGGGGTAGATCGAGTCAAAATTGTCAGAGTTTGTTGCAGAAATCACATCCGCAAAGCATGCACAGATAACTGATTCAGCAGGGTTTATTAACTTCTTTATATACATAGCCTGTTTCCCTGGATAATAAGCCCAACTGGGCTTTTGAGAGCATGTGCTAAAATAAGCCCTCCCCTGAAAATAAGCCCTCCCCAAAAATATTGCAACACAGCAGCAGCCATGAGGTGACCACACTCACCGCCTCCTGCACCTCAAAAATAATAGGACCTCCCTATCACATTCAAATATTATACCAAATACTTTGCAAAAAATGAATGAAAAAATAAATAAAAAAAAATAAATAATAATAATAATAATAGGACCTCCCTGAAAATAAGGCCAAGTGGTCGAAAGAATATAAGACCCTGTTTATCGGGGAAACACGATAATAACACATGAGTAAATGTACAATAGGGCATGCGGTGGCTCAGTGGCTAAGACTCTGAGCTTGTCGATCAGATTCCCTAGCACGGCTAACGGAGTGAGCTCCCATTACTTGTCCCAGCTTCTACCAATCTAGCAGTTCGAAAGCACGTAAAAAATGCAAGTAGAAAAAAGAGGAACCACCTTTGGTAGGAAGGGAACAGCGTTCCGGCCACCTTCGGCGTTGAGTCATGCCGGCCACATGACCACGGAGATGTGTTCAGATAGCGCTGGCTCTTCATCTTTGAAACGGAGATGAGCACCGCCCCCTAGAGTCGGGAACAACTAGCACATATTTGCGAGGGGAACCTTTGCCTTTACCTTTAATCTCTTTAGGCAAATCTATGGTGTGACTTTTTGGGAAGTACTTCTTTACGCATGTACATTATATATATGTATGTATGTATGTATGTATGTATGTATGTATGTATGTATGTATGTATGTATATTTGTGTTGTATTTGTGCTGATAAATAAATAAAGGGAGACTACTATAGATCTATTTAGCTCTCATCAGCTAGCCATACCCTTACTGGGATTTGAACCTGGGTTGTATTACATATTAGGCAGGAGTCTTAGCCACTAAGCCACAGGCTCTCCTCCTTATCAGCTGAGCCAGGGAAATAGATATGCATTTGTGTTACTTGGGCATACCAGGGGTTGTAACACAAATACATACATATATATGCATGATGAGAGCTAAATAGCTTTAAATAGATCTATACTAGTCTCCCTTTATTTATT
The DNA here is from genome assembly GCF_964273705.1 of Natrix helvetica. Lineage (NCBI taxonomy): Eukaryota > Metazoa > Chordata > Lepidosauria > Squamata > Natricidae > Natrix > Natrix helvetica. The sequence continues at coordinate 24,307,836 of NC_138559.1, forward strand.
TATCAGCAAAAACTATATACTGCATACATACATACATACATAGGTATGCATATGCAATAATATTACAATTATTTTGTTACCCTTTTTGGTGACTCAAGCCACCCACCTAAGTTGTAGATTATTTATTTAAGATGTGCAACAGAAAAATCATTTAAAAAGAAAGCCATCTGAAGTAAGTAATAATTTTGGCACAGATGAGAAATAAACTGCCCCCCTGTTGTGCTGATTTTCCATTTTAAAAATGAAATTAAACCCTCTTTGTTGAATTGTAGCCCACCTTCCGTTATTAATGAATCAGCTTATCGATTAAACCTCAGTAAAGCCCGAACTGTAAAATTGTCAAGAAATCCCAATAAGCTTTGGGGGGTTTTGTGCCGTCAGAATTTCTTGGAGCATTTAAAATAAGATTTATGCATATTTCTCCCCCACCCCTGGGTTCAACGTAATGATCTCTTATCACTCCTTTGAGGCAATTAAAATAGGAACTTTGACATTTAAGATATTATTCTCCCCCTTCATTAGACAATTATAAATAATAGCAATAATTAGCAAATTTGTGCTATTCATTCTCCTGCAAAGTAAACCTTTCAGGTTAATAATCGGAGCTGTTAAAGCTCACCTTTTAATCAAAGGATTGACTGCTGCAAAGAAAACCGAAGCCGCAGGTTTGCTTACGGATGATGGATAATTACGAAAGTCTCGGCCAGTCTAAACACCGATGGACAGATGAGAAGACTTAGCAGTTGGGCTAAAGCAGGGGCATCAAGCACAAAACCTGGGGGATGGATCTGGCCCATGGGGTACTTAGATCTGCCCCGTGGGGCCTCCCTAGAAACAGCGAAGGACCACCCTGCAGTGCTTCTGCCAGCAAAAACAGGATCCCAAGCTCCGTTTTCGGCTGCCGCAACCTCCGGCAACCCTCTGCTGGTGAAAACGGAATTCTATTTTCACTGAGAGAGGGTTGCAGGAGGCCGCAGCAGCCGAAAACGGAGCTCGGGAGCCCCTTTTCACTGGCAGAGTGCTCGGGCAACCACAGGCGCTGCGACAGAAATGACGTTGAGCACGCCCAACCTGGCTATGCCCACCTCGGCCCCTCAATACAACCCTGATGCGGCCCTCCATGAAATCAAGCTTGACAGCCCTGGGTTAAAGGAAGATTTCCCCATAACTTCATCTGTTTGTCTTCTGCCTATCTACAGGCAGAGAGTTTTCCAAGTGTAATCTGCAATGGAAGGATGTGCATTTCTGAACTCCCAACTTGGGCCATTTCTCCGAGAAATTTGGTCTTTCCAGAGGGCCGTTCCAACCAGCCCAATTTAAATGACTTCTAATTCATTGGATCTATTGATTTGGGCAGGATGAGTTTTCACCCCCTCCAGACCCCACGGGGTTAAATAATAACAATTAATTGGATTGTCCGTGTGGTACTGAGTGGCTTTTACGACCTTCTGACAAGCCAAGTCAACCTGGGGAAGCCAGGTTTCACTTTACAACCGTGTTACTAACTTAACAGCTGCAATGATTCACTTAACAAAAGTGGCCAGAAAGGTTGTAAAACAGGGCAAAAGTCCCTTAACAAATGTCTCGCTTAGCAACAGAAATGTCGGGTTCCACTGTGGTCGTAAATTGAGGAGGGCCTGTAATAGAAAGGCTTCCCCATGTGGTACTGTATCCTGTTAAGCATCCCTTGGAAAAAAATAGAACTAACTTAATTGCCTTTTGCATGGCGTTTTTTGCAGTTAATTTTGCAAACTGCTCTTTGACATGGCTTCTTAAATATCAAGCATTTATTTGAGTCCCTCCTCAAAATGCAATAGTTGTAAAAAAAAAAACTTTTGGATAGTATCCCTGTTAGGTCCTTCACATGACCAGGCAGAAATCAGCTTCTTTCAGAACTTAATCTTCTTTTCAGTGGTGAAAAGGAACACCGAAGTGTTGTGTTTGGAAGTAACCTGAGCTCGCTTCTCATTCGGTTCATTCCTAGATGCACGGCACCAAGAAAGAGTTGAAATTATTTTTTGTTTCTCTCCCAGCTAGAAATTGGGCATGGCTAGTCTAGTCTAGTGAAGAACGGAACGCAGTGGCTCAGTGCCTGAGATGCTGAGCTTGTCGATCAAAAGGTCGGTGGTTCGGCGGTTCGAATCCCTAGCGCCGCTTAATGGAGTGAGCTCCCATTACTCGTTCCAGCTTCTGCCAACCTAGCAGTTCGAAAGCAGGTAAAAAATGCAAGTAGAAAAATAGGAACCACCTTTGGTGGGAAGGGAACAGCGTTCCCTGCGCCTTCGGCATTTAGTCATGCCAGCCAAATGACCATGGGGACATCTTCGGACAGCGTTGGCTCTTCGGCTTTGAAATGGAGATGAGTACTGCCCCCTAAAGTCGGGAGCGACTAGCACATATGTGCGAGGGGAACCTTTACCTTTAGTCTAGTGAAAAGCAGAATCAGGGGTGATATGATAGCAGTGTTCCAATATTGGGGGGGGGGAGCTGCAACAATGAAGAGGGGGCCAACCTATTCCCCAAAGACCCAGAAGACAATACACGAAGCACTGGATGGAAACTAATCAAAGAGAGAAGAATAACATTATGATTGTTTTGGAGAACCTCCAAATCCCACCCCTGGCTGGCCCCTCCCACACCTCCTCTTCCACACCCTCCTGCCCCTCCTCTCCCAGAAGTCGCCATGGGGCCCATTTTGGATGCGAGATAAATGCAGGGCCCATGCGGAGTCAAGAAGTTCCGGAAGGCTGGAAACGGGCCCGTTTCTTGCCTCCAGAGGGTCTCTGGAGCCCAAGGGAGTCAGTTTTCACCCTCCCAGAGGCTCAAGGAAAGCCCCTGAAGCATGGGGAGGGCGAAAACGCCATGGTGCAGGAGGCTGATTAGGCCACACCCACCATGACCACGCCCACCCAGCAACCGGGCAGGGATCCCGTTGCTGAAATTTTTGAAACCCACCCCTGGTTTAGTCTTTTCTCACAGCTAAACCTTGTTACCTCTTTTTAATCTCTCTTCCCAAAGTTTATTCCTGATTTTTCTTTTCGGAACCTGTTCCAGAACCGAGGTATTGTCGTTGGAGGGAGGTCTGCCCAAACAGAGGAAAGTGGAAATTATTGCTAAGAGTGATTCATAAAATGCATTTTTAAAAAATGTATTCCATCTGGATGCCACCCAGCTCCAAATCTCTGTTGATGTAGCCAAAAATTGCATCTGTCCTCTCGTTAGCCGTGTCGCGCTGCTGATTTATATTTATATATTTTTTAATCAACTTCTATTCCCAAGCCTTTTCTATTCTTGATCGCTGCCTTCTCGCAGAAGAACGCTGCCCTGTTAATTTTTAAAATTCATGCCGTTATGTTCAACTTGTTTCTTTATTAGCTTACTAAGCAGGGCCTCCACTGTTTCATCAAAATAATAATAATAAAAAAATATAGGTTGACTTTTACTACGGTGTTGATTCTCTCGGTAGCAATGACAATTCAACTGGTTTGTAGCAATATTATCTTTTTTTAAAAGTTTTTTTGGGGGGGGGTTACATATTTAAAATTCTTTTGTAAACAGTGTGATGTCCGGTTTCCCCCCTTTAACATTTTCACATATACATAATTCATTTTACATTATATTTCCATTTCCCATTTTAGCCGTATTATTTTCTTCCTATATTTTCCAACTTTAATTTTTTTTAATACATAAAGCATGTCTTTTTTAATCCCTTTAGAAATAAACCAAATTTATCATTTCATTTCCATCTATTTTCTATGAGTAACATATATCTTCAAGCTCAGTATTGTATATAATCAACATTTTACTTAATAATTTGCGCAGTTAATATTATTAATATAGTTCAATCACATCTTAATTAGCTACATACCATTACCATGATTAACATATTTCATTTTATTTTACTAATCCCCTTTTCCTAGTTTCTTCTCCCGCCTCTTTTTCTTCTTTTTGTATGTATTATTTCTTTTCTTCTGGATCTTTTTTCTCACTTTTTGATATATATTTTTTTTGGATAACCCCCCCCCCCCAGGATTTTTCGCTTCCCATTATTTCTCTCTTTATTTTTGGCTAATTTCTTTTTGGGACACCATTTTCCTTTTTTCCTCGCTACTCTTTCTATGCCTCTGTAAATCTCAATCGTATTGTCTAACTGGCAATGTTATCTTAAAGCAGTCTGGAATTCAAGATCTCCTCTGTAAAAATGAATCCTCCATCCATATCATTTTGACCTTTTGACCATTAGCAGTGAAGGAGATGATGGTGATTCAATAGATATTGCACTTGGACATTTAAAAGCTTTTGATCAAGCCCCTCCTCAAAGTTGTGAGTTAACTTGGCAAGGGATGAAAGAGCAAATTTAGGACTGGCTTTGCAATTAAAGAACAGGAGGTGAAGAATCTTTTTTCAGCACAGAAATGCAAAATAAAAATAAAAATCGGTGAGATTCTATATTAGGAGGCTGGGTGTTGTTGTTGTTGTTTTTCAACATTAATAAGCCAAAGTGAGAAAAAAACAGACACAAAATGATCAGGTTTTCTCCGGACATCAAACAATTGAGCATGGTTCGAATAGAAAGGATTGGAAGGAGTCCCGTAGTGAACTCATCTAGTTAGCTAAAGGTCAGTTAAATGGAATTAGTGATTCAGTGGAAGTGTGAAGTGATTCACCCACCGATAAACAAACGGATAGATAGACAGAGCCCTGGCTTCAGATACACATCAAATGGGCAGCTGTTGATCATAAAAATGATCTTGGGTTCATGTTGGATGGCAAAATGAAGAACAGAGCCAACGTGTGACTCTCGTAGCACACGCTATGGATCCTGAGAGAAATGATAAAAATTACCACTAATTTTAAAGCAGTCTTAAAAAAAAAAGTCTGATGATTTGAACATTCTATAGGCATTTATAGTTATTGATTTACCTCCTTGCAGCAAACAGCCTGATTTGCACAAGAAAAAAAAAATCTGCCTCTGCCTCCCAGCAATTTGCCTTGTGGAGCAAACAGCAAGTTTCACTTTCAATTTCAGCACGGGCCTCCTGATCATCAGTTGTTTCAGGCTGCAGTGATTGCTACCGCCTATTGCAGCCTCAACAAGCCCCATTTTCACCATTTGATGCAAAGAGATAAATTGCTGGGAGGCAGAGCCCAAAGGGTTGGGGCCAGTGGGTGGATGGGGCTACATTCAGTGTAGAAGATGCACCCAAATTTTTACCCTCTTTTAGGGGGGGGGAAGGTGCGCCTTATACTCCAAAAAATACGGTAATTCTTCTAACTGTCTTGAAATTTCTCCTTAGTTCCAGGTTATTTCTCTCCTTGTTTGGTTTCCATCCCTTGCTTCAACAGCACAGAGAGATTTGATCTGTGAGAGAGGTGTCTCTAAATTTGATAAATAAGTACATAAATACCAACATCTGCCCAGAGTTGCAGTTAAAAATTGACCCCAGGGGGCAAAACTGTAGGTTAAATCTACGCAATGAGCTATTCTATTTTTTTCCCCACTTGCATGTCTTTATTTCACATTTCAGGTCAGAATCTGACAGTTCAATTCTGCAAAATAATGTACATATATAAAAAACATTTCTTCAAAACAAAACAAAAAAAACCAAAACAATAGAATACCGTTATCTATTATTATTATTTGAGTATAAAACCAAATGCTGCCAAAGAATCAATTAAGCATAGTGAAGAATGATGTAGAGGTAAAATATTGTCTCTGTTTTCTCCACTTCTTCTTGCCATTTTCTTGTGTAGAGGGAAGTTCAGATTTATAAAATCTGTTATGCAACAGGTTGTGGTGCCATCAAATCAATGTCTGTTAAGTTTCTGGCTACCCAGACACCTACTGCAAAGAGTCCCAGATTAACTATGAGGTTTCTGTGGAAGTCATTGCGGTCTGTGGCAAAGCGATAAGCTCCTCGGATCCAGCCGCACAGACCTTCAGGGGTAACCGCGCCGGAACTCCCGCCAGCAGGGCCTATTTGACTGCCTGTCTCCATAGCTAAGGCCCAATGAGCTAGATGGGAGCTAGGAGATGCTGAAAACTCTTTGGATTTTTGCAATCCAGAACTGGTATCCCTACTCCAATAATTGACAGCTTAACGGTCCAGTCTTAAATGTTCCTCTTCTAGGTTTCAACTGTCATTTCCCTATTTCTTTCTATTCTTAATGTTTCACAATAGCTTATTATCCATATAATCCTTTCCCAGCTTAAAAGTCTGTAGAGAGTCTCCGCCATCCAGGTCGTGGTTGTCCCAAAGGTGCTTTTTTCAAGAGGCAACTGGACTTTCTTGGTTTTTCTTTTGAAGACCTTTTGCTTCTCACCCAAGAAGCTTCTTCAGCTCTGACTGGATGGTGGGGAATGGAAGGATTTATATTCCTTGCAGGCAGCTTCTTCATAACCACCTTGAAAGTGGCAAGTAGGTTCAATTCTCCATCTTTTTCCATTCCCTTTCCTACTCCTACCACTAGGTGGCAATGAAATGGCACTGACCTGCATACTTTGTGGCCTTCAAACCAGGGGTAGGTTTCTGCCAGCATGACTGCCAGTTCGGGGCACGCACGATTTGCACACACGTGCTTGATATGCGCTCCACGCACTTGCACAGTGGCCTGCAAATAGGTCTGCGCATGCGCAGAACATAAAAAAATATTTTTAAAAGGTGTCACAGTGACCGGGGAACCAGTTCGGGGTGGGGGGGTGGGGAGCATGTCTTCCCTATCGGTTCGGCAACCCATTCACCATTTCCACTAAACCGGTTCCACCAAACCGGTGCGAACCTGTAGAACTCACCTCTGCTTCAAACCCGCATCCTTGTGCTGAAAGTTGGGGGGGGGGAATGCAGATTAGTTGAGACCCTAATAGCTGCCTCCTGCCCACCCTGCTTTTCATCAGTGTCTAATTTGACCAGGGTTAGATTTGTACCCATTTCAGATGATACACAGGTACCTGTTTTTAGGCACTGCAATTTCCCTGCTCCCCAATTCAAACAGAGAAAATTTAAAGAATGTTAGCTAGCATGCATTGGACGGTAAAGGTATGCTTAGAGTTTAGAAGATATGAAGATATCCGTAGCAAATGAAGATGATTCATAATATGAAAAACGTGTGGTCAAAAATTCCAAAGCATACAGGAAGTTATTAAAGGGATCAGAATGTTGGGGAAGAAGTTGTTTTAAAGAAAAAAGAAGGGAAGAAAATCCTTCCTCCCAGGAACTATTTAAGAAATGTCCAAAGAACCTAAAACACATTGGAAAGTTGATTTGATATGCAGGCTACTTTCAAATGCTCATTTTGGTCTTTTCCCTTCCTTTGTTGAAAAGCCGAAAGAAACTTGAACCCAAAAAGGAAGTCTGTAAAACAACAATAAAGCCCTAGTTGAGATAAGTTTTATATAGTTTACTCGTTCTGTTCGGAGAGTTGGTTGCGTTGTGGTGGGATCGTGAATATTCCCATTGAACGGGAAGATGAATTGGAAGTATACATTATTCTCTGCTAATTGAAAGAAAATACAATAGCATTGGGCCTTTTCAGATCAAGCATTTATTTTAAAAAGCTTCTTCATTTTGTTAAGCTGTCTAGAACAATAATAAAGCAGTCTTTAAAAAATAAGTCGAATAATTTGAACATTCTATATGCATTTATAGTTATTGACTTACCTCCTTGCATCAAACAGCAAACAGCCTGATTAGCACAAGAAAAAAAAAATCTGCCTCTGCCTCCCAGCAATTTTCCTCATGGAGCAAACAGCAAGTTTCACTTTTAGTGAAACTTGAACCCAAAAAGGAAGTCTGTAAAACAACAATAAAGCCCTAGTTGAGATAAGTTTTATATAGTTTACTCGTTCTTTTCGGGGACTTGGTTGCGTTGTGGTGGGACTGTGAATATTCCCATTGAATGGGAAGCTGAACAGGCTACAATAGTGGAGATAGCATTGTTATTATGCGAATAATGGCAATCAAAAGAAGTGAACATTTAGGAATCCTTGCAGATTTCAGCAAGCTTTCTTTTAACTTGATTTTGATCCCAGCTGAGACGTATCTCTGTAATTGGCTGAGCAACAGTCCAGAAATGGTTTGCTGTTGTCTTCTTCTGAAATGTTCTTTCAACTACCCTAACAAACCTAAGCCCTAGAATTGTTTGGAGTTCACCCATCCGAATATGAACCCAACCTAAACGTCCTTAGCTTTTCAGCCAAGACCAGCAGGTCAGTGCTTTGCAGAATTAGAAGGATGCAAATCAAAGATCCAATTCGAATTTGCATTTATATTTGAATGATTAATTCAAACTGAATTTGTGATGCGATCCACTAAGAGCATGTGTGCAAAACTCCATCAAGCCTTCAAAGAGAATGTGATTATTCAACTTGTGGGTTGAGATTGAAAGAGGAGCTTTGATTGTATCAAAATTCAATCTTCAGGTTGAAATTTCACATTGTCTGAAAAAAATGGCTTATACCATTCAGTAAGATCAAGTTTGATCTATTTCTTCTTTGTTTACACTAACACACTCTGAACGTGCAAAATTTGGTCCAGGTTTTTTATCTAGCTTTGCTTAGGAATACCTGGAGTGGGAGATTTCTCTTTGCGAAAAATGTGAAATTTCACACAATGTGGCATTTCCCACAATCAAGACAAGATCATGTGCTGGCATTGCAGAGTGGGTGGCTCTCAAGTCTTAGTAAAGCTAAAGGTTCCCCTCGCACATATGTGCTAGTCATTCCCAACTCTAGAGGGCGCTGCTCATTTCCGTTTCAAAACTGAAGAGCCAGGGCTGTCCAAAGGTGTCTCTGTGGTCCTGTGATTGGCATGACTAAATGCCGAAAGCGCATGGAACTCTGTTAACTTCCCACCAAAGGTGGTTCCTATTTTTCTACTTGCATTTTTATGTGCTTTCAAACTGCTAGGTTGACAGAAGCTGGGACAAGTCACAGGAGCTCACTCCGTTACGCGGCGCTAGGGATTCGAACTGCCGAATTGCCGACCATTCTGATTGATAAGCTCAGCATCTTAGACTTAGGCAATCAAGTCTTAAACCTTCCTGTCTGAGTTTTAAGTTTTTAAAGATTAAGTAAAAATGAAATGGGAAGCTGACTTACTAGAAAGCAAAATGTCAGGAGTGGTCTTCAGCAGAGGGAGGAGCAGGGTTGGGTTAGATGACCTATAAGGTCCCTTCCAACTCTGTGAATCTGTTAAATGTCTGCAAGAAAACGAACAAGCTCCGAGAGCATCAAGAACCCTTTACACTGTTCCTTTATTTTATTTTATTTGCAACCTTTCCATTGCATTTCAGAAGGTAGCTTTATCCGGCGCGCCATGCAGACCTCTGTCGAGGGGTCCTTGGGCTGGACCCACAACACTTGAGCTCTTGTGCTTTTTCAGGGTGAAGTGGAGGATTTAGGTTCAGCCAATCGAATGTTTCTCCCCCTCGTCTGTGCGGGCCGTTTTCCTAGCAACTTGAAAACACCCTCGTGCATTTGTGCAGATGATGGATTATCCGCCATTATTTGCCGAGAAGATTATAAAGAGGAGAGGAAATGTCACGGGCACAGATAAATAGGCATGTCAATATTTGGGGCCAAGGCTGGAAGAAAAGGAGGGAAGTGATTCCCAATGACCTTAGATCAAATGAAAGTTGTCTTCCCCTTCTTTTCTTTTCTTTTTCTTTTTGCAAGTTACCAATGCAGCTGTTGAGGGTCTGAATTCTGGAGGGGGCAACGTGGTTGCTAAGACATCCCACGTTGGTGGATTTGGCGTTCGTTTTTTAATTCAATAAGGTTATCTGCACTTAAAGCCCCCTTTTAAGCTCTCACCAGTGAAGGAATTCCTGGGTCAGCGACAAGGCTCAAATAGTCAACTGTTTGCAAATACTGAAGTGCAGCCAGGACGGAATATTTCAATAGCAATGCATTTTCCCTCTTGAACCCATGGCATTGAATTTATCCTACGAGGCACTGCCTCTTAAGCGAGGCATTTCGTTCTCCATTGTTTCTTCTCCTTAAAGCAGCTCAGAACATATTTTTTTGGCTAAGACGGGAAACATCGAGCAATATATCTTTGCCCTCCAACGGTGATCCTTAACTTGCAATTCGGCCCTAAAATCCAACCACATCAAATTCAGTTTTCTGAATCATATCCTAAAATGGAATGATAGCGGGACCACTTTCGTGTCTCAGGCTGCTCTTTCAAGATGCTTCTGTTATGACCTTTGAAAGCATATTTTAGAACAGTGGTGGTGAACCTTTTCAGCATCGAGTGCCAAAAATGGAGCGCAAGCATGCTCACGCTCATCTGAGTCGCAACCCGAAAGAGGAGATGCCCAGGGGGGAATGAACACAGAGTTGGTTGCAGTTAGCCAGTTCTGACAGGTTCGGGAGAAGCAGTAGCGGAAATTTTGAATAGTTCGGAGAACCGGCAAATAGGCTGGCCGTGCCCACGCTGCCTCCCAGCTGATCTTCTTTGGTTGCCCTGAACAGGAGAACGGAGCTGGAAAGCAGGTTAGTGGGGAGGGGAGGGAATGGGGATTTTGCAGTGTCCTTCCCATGCCACGCCCACAAAGCCACACCACTCCCATAAAGCCACGCCCACAGAACCGGTAGTAGAAAATTTTGAATCCCACCACTGATGCACACACTGGAAAATGAACTTCTGGATTTCCGGCGCACACATGCGCGCCGGCCAGCTAGTCTTCCAGTTGCTGGTGCACATGCACATGTGATAATCAGCTGGCTGGCGTGCATGCTCATGCTGGAAAACAGAAGGCCAGCTTTTCCACTTTCCTCACTGCTGCACATATACAGGCCATCTGATCTTTGTCTGCACATGTGTGCCAGAAACCCGGAAGAGGAACAGGCGAAACCGTGTGTGCCAGGTAACATGGTTCCACATGCCACTTCAGGCACATGTGCCATAGGTTTGCCATCATGGTTTTAGAATATGAGCCATAATTCTAACCACACTCCTGGTTCTAAAGATTGGGCCAACCAAATCTGCCTTACTTAATGGTATTCCACTTTTTTTTGAAGTTGAATTTGGCTCAGGATTCCCCATCAACCAATTTTCCACCAAGGCCGTGATAATCTAACGTTGCATCTACTTTTTCTCTCCTTCCAGATGAATGGGAACCTAGGGGAGCTCTCTTTCTTATGAGTATGAAAATATAGAGCCAGCACTGTCCGAAGATGTCTCTGTGGTCATGTGGCTGGCATGACTCAATGCCGAAGGTGCACGGAACGCTGTTCCCTTCCCACCAAAGGTGGTTCCTATTTTTCTACTTGCATTTTTTACATGCTTTCGAGCTGCTAGGTTGGCAGAAGCTGGGACAAGTAACGGGAGCTCACTCCGTTATGCGGCGCTAGGGATTTGAACCGCCAAATTGCCAACCTTTCGATCGACAAGCTCAGCATCTTAGCCACTGAGCCACTATGTCCCTTAGATCCCCATATCAGGTATCAAACAGAGTTAGTTAGTTAGTTAGTTAGTTAGTTAGTTAGCTAGTTAGTTTACTTTATTGTCATTGCACCTCATACAATGAAATTAAATGCCGTCTTCAGTGTACATTATAACTATAAAAATAAAAACACAAATACACATCCTCCACATGCTATATAATTGAAATTGTAAAGCCGCTATTGCATTAATATTGCACTATACCATAGAATTCAATATGGTTACTGCTCTGGGATAGAAGCTCTTTTTCAGCCTGTCTGTCCTTGTTTTTATTACCCTGTACCGTCTGCCAGATGGTAATAGTTCAAAAAAAAGGGGGTGCCCAGGATGAGATGGATCTTTAAGAACGTTTTGAACTTTCTTAAGACAGTGAGAGCTATAGAGCTCTTCCAAAGAGGGGAGAGGGGCAACCCGTGATTCTCTGGGCAATGGGACTGCCAAATTCCCTTTAGCACAGAAAGCACCACAAATTACCTTGATTTTTTTCCTTTTCTTAATAGACTTATCTCAAGCCCGGCCATTCTTTAAGGTCATTAAACTGGCAAGGTAAGCCCATATCATTTCAACCGAAGCAAACAATAGCTTCGCTGTTATCTGTGCCAGGAATGGATGAGTTAGAACATCCTGGTGAAAGCTTGCTTTCAAACGGGTTGCTAGGCAGAGATGGACCAGGAGTCACGGCCCCAATTTGGGGACAAACCTGTAGAAGGCTAAAGACCAGCAATCTGCTTGGAGGAAGGAGACCCCCGGGCACAATTCCAGCGTTGCTGAGCAAGCCCATCTCGAAAAGTGGCGTTAAGTTAGGTCTGTTTGTTCCTCTGGTCTGTTGGTTAATGCCTTCCCTTCTGGCATCCCGTGAAGTCGATACCTGCTCTATTAAGAATTTTAATTTGTTTATATCAGAACTGAAGTACAGCTTGTGGTAGGCTGCTGGGGGTTCGCACAGCTTCAGGCGATCCTCTAGCTAAGATTCAGTGGTGGGTTGAAGGCGACACGCCCCGGTACGAGTGTACTAGAGCCTGCCCGGAGCACTGGATATCATTCCGGTACGGTGCTGCGGAGGGCCCATCCACCCGCCTGAGCTCCTTACCTGTCTTTTAAGGCTTCCGCGCTTCCGCGCACACGCGTGGTGCATACAGAGCCTCCACTCCGCTGACAGCTGGAATGTCGCGGAGGCTTGCAGAGGCGGTAAGATGCATGCGTGCATAGCGCACGTCCATGTGGACACCGCCGGGCCAGTTGGAACGGGATCCAGAACCCACCACTGCTAAGATTCTGCCTGGTTCGGCGAACGCTCAAATGCCCACCCCTGATGACTATGGAGTCCCTGGTGCTCTCTGAGGTTGATTGTTTTCTTGTAGATGTTTTATTGTCAAGCTAGCATCATCAGTGCTAGAAAGGAATGGAGAGGAGGGAGGAGGAGGAGGAGGAGGAGGAGGAGGAGGAGGAGGAGGAGATGACTATGGGGTCCCTGGTGCTCTCTGAGCTTGCTTGCTTTCTTGTAGATGTTTCATTGCCAAACTAGCATCATCAATGCTAGAAAGGAATGTGGTTTGTGAAGAGGAGGAGGAGGAGGAGGAGATGATTATGGAGTCCCTGATGCTCTCTGAACTTGATTATTTTCTTGTAGATGTTTTATTGTCAAACTAGCATCATCAGTGCTAGAAAGGAATGGAGAGGAGGAGGAGGAGGAGGAGGAGGAGGAGGAGGAGGAGGAGGAGGAGGAGGAGGAGGAGGAGGAGGAGGAGGAGGAGGAGATGACTATGGGGTCCCTGGTGCTCTCTGAACTTGATTATTTTCTTGTAGATGTTTTATTGTCAAACTAGCATCGTCAGTGCTAGAAAGGAATGGAGAGGAGGAGGAGGAGGAGGAGGAGGAGGAGGAGGAGGAGGAGGAGGAGGAGGAGGAGGAGGAGGAGGACTATAGGGTCCCTAGTGTTCTCTGAGCTCGGTTGCTTTTCTAGTAGATGTTTCATTGCCAAACTCGGTCATTTCATCAGTGCCTCTACCTTTGCATGCAAGAGAAGTCAAAGCCCTTCCCTCTGGCTTTAAAGTAGAATCCATCCACCCATTTTTGGCAACTGGTTCCTTTCATCAACATCTCCTGGCATGAGATTTGATTCTTTTCTTCCCTCAACAAAAACAAAAAATAAAATCGAATCATCTGTGACCTGCTTCTTCGCACATGAGTCAAGCATGGCTCCTGGGTTAATCACCCAGTTACACTATTTAACATTTTCCCCTGTTCAGGAAATGATTCAGGCCAGAGGGCTGGTTTCTTTTCTTTTTCTTTTTAAAATTTCATCTCCCTCTCCGTTCTCCACTCTTTTGCCCAGGAAGAAGACGAGGAAACGGTTGGGGTTTTCCCCTCCCCCAGTCTGCCCGTGGATTTCATTTTACAATCCCGTCTAGGGACGCCTGAGTCATCGCTTGCCCTTCACTTTGGAGCAACGTGACCGCATTTCACAGTGTGTAGTAAGTGTTGGGAGAGACAAATGTCTATGCCCAATTGGGGGACCAAGAAGGGAAACTGGGAGCGTCGCTACTCAACTCGGTTGGGTGTGGGCCAATGCTGTCATTTCCTCAGTAGGAAGAGGGAAAAGAGAAAGGATTACTAAGGAGAGGTCATTGGGATGGAGCTGGAAGGGACCTTGGAGGTCTTCTAGCCCAACCCCCTGCTCAAGCAGGAGACCGTGTATCATTTCAGACAAGTGGCTGTCCAGTGTCTTTTTCTTCTTCTTTTTTGGGGAAAAGTTTTTATTTTTATTTTTTGTTCTCTATATACAATTATAGGTATACATTCACACAGTTATTCTTCTTCTTTACATTTGTCGTTCTTATACGTTTGTCATTCCGTTTACAGGGTTATAACATAACATTTGGGTTGTTTTGTTTATCATCCCTCGCCTGTTTTGATACCATCTTCTTCTCCCTTTCTATTCTCCCTCCCTCTTTTCTGCTTTCTTCCTTCCTCTCTCCTTTCCCTTCCTTCTTCCCTTACCTCTCCCCTACTCCTCTATTCCTGTTCCCCTTCTCTCCTTCTCTCATTCTCCTTTCCATCTGCCTCTCCTCTCCTCTATCTTCCTTCCCTCCTCTTCCTCTCATTTCCTCTCCTCCTCTCTTCCTTTCTTTTTCTATTGTTGTAGGTGTCTCTTCCAGCTCTTACGTTTTATTTTCTTGGGGTGGTATTTCCGCAAACCCCCAAAATAGTTAAATATCATTTCTTGTTCCCTTTCCTTCTGAACTCTATCCTGCTTATGGGTCCCCCCCTCCCTTGTATCTTATTTTTGAATATATACTTATACATTATTATTATTTTCCAGTGTCTTCTTAAAAACCTCCAGTGATTGAGCCCCCACAAGTTCTGTTCCTCTGATTTATTGCTCTCATGGTCAGGAAAGTTCTCCTTAATTCAAGCTTGCTTCCCTCCTTGATTAGTTTACATCCATTGTTTCTTGTCTTGCCTTCTGGGGCTTTGAGACATGACCTCCTCTTCTTTGAGGCAGCCCTTCAAATACTGGAAGACTGCTATCATGTCACCGCAGGTCCTCAGATCTTCTCCCATCATAGTTTTCTGAAGTACTGATGCCCCAGCTTGTGGCTTTACCTTGGGTGGGAGAAGCTTGAATTGTGTGGAGTTCACACTGAAAAAGAAAATGGTTGGGATTTGCGATGGGACCTATGTTTTGGGTCTGCCCCACCCACTCAAAAGCACTCGAATGGGGCTGCCCAAACTTGGCAACTTTAAGACTTGTGGACTTCAACTCCCAGAATTCCTCAGCCAGCCATGGAGCACTGGCTTTTTGTTACATGTTTAAATAATGCAGCACCCAATTTTCTCAACTTCGGCTTCTTTCCAACTGAACATAAAAGCCAGTTGGGTTAAGGCACAAGACTCCCATAGGAACCAGGAGACTGTGAGTTCTAGTCCTGCCTTAGCCATGAAAGCCAGCTGGGTGACTTTGGGTCAATCACCAGGAGACTGTGAGTTCCAGTTCCTCCTTAGGCATGAAAGCCAGCTTGATGAGTTTGGCCAATCACCAGGAGACAGTGAGTTCTAGTTCTTCCTTAGGGACAAAAGCCAGCTGGGTGACTTTCAGCCAAGCACCAGGAGATGGGGAATTCTAGTCCCTCTTAAGGCCTGAAAGCCAGCTGGATGACTTTGGACCAAGCACCAGGAGACTGTGAGTTCCAGTTCCTCCTTAGGCATGAAAGCCAGCTTGATGAGTTTGGCCAATCACCAGGAGACAGTGAATTCTAGTTCTTCCTTACCGACAAAAGCCAGCTGGGTGACTTTGGGCCAATCACCAGGAGATGGGGAATTCTAGTCCCTCTTTAGGCATGAAAGCCAGCCAGCTGGGTGACTTTGGGCCAATCTCTCTCAGCCGATCTCGCCTCACAGAGTTGTTGTTGTGGAGAAAATAGGAGGAAGAAAATGTATTAGGTATGTTCACCGCCTTGTGTTATTTATAAAAATAAGAATAAAAGTGGGATAAAAAGGTAAAGGTTCCCCTTGCACATATGTGCTCGTTGTTCCTGACTCTAGGGGGCGGTGCTCATCTCCATTTCAAAGAGCCAGCGCTGTCCAAAGTCGTCTCTGTGGTCATGTGACCGGCATGACTAAACGCCGAAGGAGCACGAGACGCTATTACCCTCCCACCAAAGGTGGTTCCTATTTTTCTACTTGCATTTCTTACGTGCTAGGTTGGTGGAAGCTGAGACAAGTCACGGGAGCTCACTCCATTACGCGGCACTAGGGATTTGAACCGCCAAACTGCCGACCTTTCTGATCAACAAGCTCAGCGTCTTAGCCACTGAGCCACCGCGTCCCTCTGAGGATAAAAATTCATAAAGTCAAATGCATGAATACCCGAACAGAAACTGCCTTAGGCACCATAGAGAAGAGTGGCACCTTTCAATCACGTCTGTGAGCTGCAAGCATCTTGATAGGGTTTGTGTTGTAGCCGCTTTGCTTTGACAGATCTTGCGAGAAAGCCCCACACCCACTTCATTCACGCTAACTAACTGTTTCACGCAGTCAGGTCTCGTGCTATGAATGAACAGGAGCATGTTTTGGCTTGCCGATCAGCTCCCAAATATGTTGTTTGCTCATTGGGGGAAGGGAGAATAGGTCTTTCTCCTCCACCCCAAAACGAGAAGCAACATTGACAATGACAGATATTGATTGAAACCATATTCTTTGAAAGTGAAAGCTGGCAGAAGTGAGGGGGGGTTGGAGAAGGAGGAGAAACTGCATGCTTGTTCCTTTAAAGTCCCAGCAAAGTTTTTCTCCGGGCTTTGGATGCGTCTCTTTCTCTCTCTGAGTCACGCCTTTTGGCAAATGTGGCAGGAAGTGAAACCACAGCCGGTTCTGGAACAAATTTTGAGGCAGCTGAATTGAGGTCTCGGTAGGTTTTCAGCACACCCATTCTCTTAAGGTGTCGTTTACGTTTTAGAGAAAAAGTGATTTGGAGAGGCTGGACTTTGGGGGATAAAATGCGCAGGGCACCCCAAAAGTGTTTTGTTTTCCAAAAAGCAACGGGACTCTCTTATTGTTGTTGTTGTTTTCTTTGAAATGTTTTCGATTCTCCCACAAGAAGCTTCTTCAGTTCTGCAGTAAGACTACCGTGTTTCCCCAAAAATAAGACAGGGTCTTATTTTTTTTGACACCCCTCCCCCCCTGAAATAAGCACTTGGCCTTATTTTCAGGGAGGTCTTATTATTTTTTTTAAGTGCAGGATGTCAGTCTCTGCTTTGCTTACTTGCTTGCTATCGGCTGCCATAGAAACAGGGAGGGTGGGGGCTTATGGTATTTGGGAAGGGAATTGTATGGTACTGGAGAAGTTACATAGAAGGGAGTTTTGTTCTCACCATCTTCTGCGCATGCCTGGTGGCCTGTCTTTGGACTTGGTCAAGGCCAACCATCTCGCATACCAACTTGATGAGGCTTTTTGAAGGTGCACCCCACATGACACCTTAGGGAGTTGCAGATTGGACATTGGGCTGGGGTAATTGGGGGGAGGGTGCTGGGTAATCGTTTGATATATTCTTGATTGCGCCTTTTTGGCTCAGATCTTGCTTTCCTTTTGCTGCTATCTTTTCATAACCAGTAAAAGTATCTTTAATTCCACAAACAATGGAGTTGGGAGTTTTCTTTCTTGGTTGTTGACGCCTGACATTAAGCAAGATCTGAGTCAAAAAGGCGCGAACAAGAATATATCAAACTATTACCCAGCACCGTCCCCATCCCCCCAATTGCCCCAGCCCATGCTTGGTTATGCTGACACAGGAGGCAGCGAGCATGGTCACCTCATGGCTGCTGCTGCGTTGCAATATTTTCGCGGAGGGCTTATTTTCGGGGAAACAGGGTAGTTCAGGTAGTTCTCAACTTACAGCAGTTGATTTAGTGACCCTTTTAAGCAGAGGTGATATGCTGCTGGTTCGTAGCGGTATGGGTGAACTGGTAGTGGTGGCGGTGTGAGCTTCACCCACCCACCCTGACATCGTCATTGACCTTCTTTGTGCACTACAACTACCGAACTGGTAGTGAAGAGAATAGAATACTATTACTGGTTCAAAGTTACAACAGCACTGAAAAAGAGGATCAATGAGCATTTTTCACACAATCATTGCAGCCTCTCTGAGCTCATGTGATCAAAATTCAGGTGCATGGCAACAGACTCATATTTATGATGGTTGCGGTGTCCCGGGGTCATGTAATCACAGCTTTTGCTGTTTCAGGCAAGTCAAAGTCAATGTCAAAAAGTCAAAGTCAATGTCAAAAAGTCAAAGTCAATGTCAAAAAGTCAAAGTCAAAGTCAAAGTCAATGTCAAAAAGTCAAAGTCAATGGGGAAGCCAAATTCCCTTAACAATTCAATTACTAATTTAACAACAGGGGTGATTCATTTAACAACTATGGCAAGAAATATTGTAAAATGGGGCAAAGCTCCTTTAACAATTGTCTCACTTAGCAGCAGAAATTTTGGACTCCGCTGTGGTCGTAAGACGAGGGTTCCCTGTATATGCCGGAAAGGTGGGAAGATTCCACTTTTACCTGCAATGGAGGAATGGATGGTGTGGATGATGGAAGTTGCTGAGATGGCCAAATTGACAGTTTATTTCAGAGACAGGGCTTTGTCTAACGTTGATTGGAAACCTCTTATCTCACTCCGGCGAGAAGGTAGATGTTTGATAAATGAATATTAACATTTTCTGGAAAACAGAAAAAGAACGAAGCAATATGGTTTGGAGGGTTAGAATAAAAATAAGAATTATAGGAAATAATAGACGGTATTGTAACCATAGAGTAAGGGATCAACATATTTTAACTTATAACTGCTGTGAAATATAATTGGAAGTAACTTCTTTATATATATATATTTTCATTTGATTTCTCTATTTCTTTCTTTCCTTCCTTTCCTCCCTTCCTCCCTTCCTTCTTTCCTTTCTCTCCTTCCTTCCTTTCTCTCTCTCCTTCCTTCCTTTCTTTATCTCCTTCCTTCCATTCTTTCTCTCCTTCCTTCTTTTCTCTCCTTCCTTCCTTTCTTTCTCTCCTTCCTTCCTTCCATTCTTTCTCCCTTCCTTCCATTCTTTCTCTCCTTCCTTCCTTTCCTCCTTCCTTTCTCTCTTAACTTCCTTCCTTCCTCCCTTTCTTTCTCTCCTTCCTTCCTTTCTTTCTCTCCTTCCTTCCTTCCTTTCTCTCCTTCCTTCCTTTCTCTCCTTCCTTCTATTCTTTCTCTCCTTCCTTCCCTTCTCTTCCTTTCTTTCTTTCTCTCCTTCCTTCCTTCCTTCCTTCCTTCCTTCCTCTATCTTCCTCTCTCTCTTCTCTTTTTTTCAGTCCAAATATTGGTTCTTCTCAGTTTTTATTCTCTCTTCAAAATTTTAATCAACTTTATATTTCAAAAATTATTCAAGTCCAAGGGATAGGACATCCAATAACCCACTGTACCGTAGCTCGTGATTCACTCATGAACCATATAACAAGGTCCACCATCAATTCAGTGAGTTGCTTCTCCCCTCCCCCCCCCCAAGAATTCAGAGCCAGGAAGAAAGAGAAAACCACAGACCATCATCACATATATATGACTATTCTGTTTTTTCATATGATTTGATTTTTAAAAAATTCAGCCCTGGTTTTCTCCGCATCCATCTGCTTCCTGCCAAGCTTCCTTTGTAGTTGCTTCCCCAGAACCACAAAGTTGCCTTCAACTTGGGCACAGTTGTTTCCAATTGCTTGGAAAGTGAAAGTCATTCTTAAGAATGTCAAAACCGCCTGGGAGATCACACCAAAAGGTCACTGCGGTCAAATTGATGACTTTAGGAAGCCTATGAAAAGAGCTGGAAAGGAAGGGGTTGTTTTTGTATGTTCCAACCTGCTTACAATCCTCAACTCTCTCAACAGGCCATCCTTCAGTTGGGTTGGACAGCTCCCATCATCCTCAGCCAGTTGCTATGCAATTAGAATTAGAAATGTCTCTCAATGATTTTCTCATACATATATGAGCCCAAACGTCCATCTGTCTGTCTGTCTGTCTGTCTGTCTGTCCTTCCTTCCTTCCTTCCTTCCTTCCTTCCTTCCTTCCTTCCTTCCTTCCTTCCTTCCTTCCTTCTATGGCCTAATACTACTTCCACCAATGTGGGATATGGTGGTTCAGTGGTTAAGACACTTGTCGATCTTGTCGATCAGAAAGGTCAGTGGTTCGGCGGTTCAAATTCCTAGCGCTGCGTAACGGAGTGAGCTCCCGTTACTTGTCCAAGCTTCTGCCAACCTAGCAGTTCAAAAGCATGTAAAAATGCAAGTAGAAAAATAGGAACCGCCTTTGGTGGGAAGGTAACAGAGTTCTGTGCACCTTCGGCATTGAGTCATGCCAGCCACATGACTACAGAGACGTCTTCGGACAGTGCTGGCTCTTCGGCTTTGAAACTGAGATGAGCACTGCCCCCTAGAATTGAGAACAACTAGCACATATGTGTGTGGGGAACTTTTTCCTTTACCTATGTGGGATTCCAAAGAAGAATTATCTTAACATTGGTTGTCTCAAACAACATATTTCATCCCTAATGTATTTCAGTGATTCCACAAATGTATTTCTCCCCCCATTCCACAACTTTCTCAGTAGGCCATCCTTCAGTTGTGTTGAAGAACTCCCATCATCCTCATCCAGTTGCTATCGAAGACAGTTAGCAGGATATAGTTGGGAAAAGCTACAGACAAACAATTGTTGACCTTTCCTGAGCTTCATGTTCCTGGACAAGGTCATCTCTGTGACATGAATGAATCCCTTTGAACGTTGGTTGACTCTCTTGCCTGAAATCATTTCATTGTGAATACATGCCTTGTGTTTCTCTCTTTTCTTTTCCACAGCTAAGAGTCAAACCGCAGACTTTGGCACAAGCAGTAAGTACCATTTCTTTTTTCATCAGGGGTTACCAATGGAGATAGGCTGATTCTACCTGACCTATTTGATAACAAAGCAAGCCATTCCTCTCAACTTACCATCTTAGTGACTGGGGAGAATTTGGGATGTCAGGTGCAAAAAGGTTTTGGCAAGGGATCTTAAAAACTAGAGGAAGAGGCACTAAGCTAAGAGAACTAGGCATATTTAGCCTAATGAACAGTACAGGACAGACTAACAGGACAGAATAACAGAGTTGGAAGGGATCCTGGAGGTCTTCTAGTCCAACCTCCTGCTCAGGCAGGAAACCCTATATGTTCTGACCTAGGCTTCCTGATAAAGCATAAATCATACGCTTAGTCCCAAAACCCGTCTTTTATTTAAACGGCTGTGAATAATGGTCATTCATAGCCCGTAATGATTCACAAACAGTCTGTGAAGAGTCCGACAGAAGTCTGCCACAGTCTTTCAGGGTAATGTTGATAAGCACCCACCTTCATCTCCCTTGAAATGCTGCCAGAGACCTAATTGCCAATTGGTTTTGCAAGGCCAAACGGAGCAGAGAATCAAATGGAGCTTCTCAGAGTTTGAACTGATCAGAACGAACTAGTGGCTTCCTGCAAAGGCTCATGTCCGTTTGCTCCTCTTTTATGTCTTATGGAAGGGGGTAGTCATCTCCAAGCCTTACTCCCAAGTTGCCCATTTTGTCTTAACTGTTCTTGCCTTCTGGCAGCTCTGCGCATGCGCACATTGGGAACAGGCTCCCGCTGTTCTTCTGCCTCGCTGATGTCAGAATCTGGAGGCTCCGGAGACAGCACATCGCTACCAGATGGCCTTGGTCCCCTCTCTGCCTCTGATGCAGAACCCTTGTCCGAGCCTTCCCCAGACTCCAGGACTGGCCCATGTTCTTCCCCAACCTCCTCCTTCTCCGACTCTGCTGCCAGCTCCGCAGGCCACTGGCGGACAACAACACTTCAGACAAATTGTTGTCCGGTCTTTTCTTCAAAACTTCTACTGTTGGAGCATTCACAAGTTCTGGAGGCAAATCATTCCACTAGTTAATTGTTCTCACTGTCAGGAAATTCCTCCTTACTTCTAGATTGGGTCTCTCCTTGATTAGTTTTCATCCATTACTTCTTCTCCTGCCTTCAGGTTCTTTTGGAGAATAGCCCCCGAAGATGCTTTGGAGAATAGCACCTGAAGAGAAAGCTCAGGGGAGACAGGGACAGCATCTTCCATTACTTGAAGGGCTGTCACATTGAAGACAGCATCAAATTAATTTTCCATAGCACCAGGGGTCAGGACAAGAAGCAATGAGTAGAAGCTGGTCAAAAGGTGACTCAACCTGGAAATTAACCTTGTTAAGACCACACTTGGAATACTGCATCCAGTTTTGGTTATCACAATGTAAAAAAGATGGCCAAGAAGTAAAAAAAAGATGTGGAGACTCTAGAAAGAGTGCAGAGAAGAGCAACAAAGAGGATTAGGGGACTGGAGACTAAAACATATGAAGAACGGTTGCAGGAACTGGGGATGTCTAGCTTAATGAAAAGAAGGACTAGGGGAGACATGATAGCAGTGTTCCAATATCTCAGGGGTTGCCACAAAGAAGAGGGAGTCAAGCTATTCTCCAAAGCACCTGAGGGCAGAACAAGAAGCAATGGGGGGAAACTAATCAAGGAGAGAAGCAACTTAAAACTAAGAAGGAATTTCCTGACAGTGAGAACAATTAATCAGTGGAACAACTTGCCTCCAGAAGGTGTGAATGCCCCAACACTGGGGTTGTTTTTTTTAAAGTGATTGTATAACCCTTTGTCTGAAGTGGTGTAATGTTTCCTGCCTAAGCAGGGGCTTGGACTAGAAGACCTCCAAGGTCCCTTCCAACTCTGTTATTCTAAGTTGAAACTTTGCTTGCCCCACTCCATGGTGGGAAGCAAGAGAGGTTCCGCGGAATCCTCCTAACTTGACTTCTGGGCTGGCGGTGTGATCTAAACCTCCTGATGAAAAGAAGTCATAATCCAATGAGCGCGAATGTCATCGTACACCTTTGGGAAGCCCAGGCTTTTCTGGAGGAAGACGGGGCCGCTTATTTCTCGAATGGATTCTTTGCTGTGTGCACATACCCTGCGACCCTCATCTAATGCCACCTTCCTCCATGACTGCAAGGATAAATTAAGAATTCCTCACACACAATATTGCTCCGAAGGAGAAGGGGTGGGGTGGGGGGGGGAAGAAAAGCTGAAAGGAAGAAAAGGAACTTGGTGTGTGACTGAACACTGAAAGAAAATGTAAATTTCAATCCCAGACTTACTTATTAAAAGACAGAAAGAAAAGAATGAAACTCAAAAACCCTACTGTTTATTCTTGTCTTAACCCTGGCATGGTTATCTCTGGAGGCGATTCGGACAAAGAGAGGAGAGATTTGTCTCCAATGTCCATCGTTCGAGGTGGGGAGGTGGGTTTCAACCTCTTTGATTTATTTATTTTTTTACAGTAAAAGCACCCCTCCTCATCTCAAAGGACAACGTGATGCCGTACAAAAGAAAAGGAAAAACCAGTTGCTTTTTTTTTTTTTTTTGGTCTTTTATTAACAGCAGCGCATTATGCCTCCAGCTGCTCTGGGTTGGGGCAAAAAAAAAATGGTTTTGCATTTGGGGAAAATGCTGGGGGGTAGAGATGGGATGAGAGAGCAGTGGGCTTGTGACCCCAGCTGGATAATGCAGATTCCCGTTAGAAGGTGACAGACGGAAAACCAGAAGTTTAAGGATGCTTTTAAAAAAAAAATTACATTCATGAGATGTGAACATGATTCTCTTATGAAGATTATCATATAATTTGGAATAGATAGATAGATAATTTAGATAGATAGATAGATAGATAGATAGATGATAGATAGATAGATAGATAGATAGATAGATAGATAGATAGATAGGATAGACAGAGAGAAATGATAGATCGAGAGCTGATACCTAGCAAGATAATGACAAAGAAGGTAGATTGAGAAGAGAGATAGGTAGGTAGGTAGAAAGAAAAACACACAGGCATTACATAAATATAAGTATCTATTCCAGTGTTTTACATTCAAGAGATGCAAAACATGATCCTTTATGAAGATTGTCATATAATTTGGAATATCTCTCTGTCTGTCTGTCTGTCTGTCTGTCTGTCTGTCTGTCTGTCTGTCTGCCTGCCTGCCTGCCTGCCTGCCTGCCTGCCTGCCTGCCTGCCTGCCTGCCTGCCTACCTACCTACCTACCTACCTACCTACCTACCTACCTACCTACCTACCTCTATCGAGATACTGACAGAGACAGAGAGGCAGACACACACATGGGCATATTACATACAGATATACCTATTCCAATTGTGCATTCAAGAGATGTAAAACATAACATTGCCATATAATTTGGACTCTCCGTCTCCCCGCCCCTCTCTCTCCCTCTCCATCCAGCCACACACATAAACACGCATGTACATATTGCATACATACATATATCTCTATTCCAAATTAAAGCAACCCATTTCAACATTTGATTCCTTTTCCCCTCCTGTTCCCCCACCCCGGGAAGAAAAAAAAACCACACACAGCCTACTTCTTCTCTTAGCATCCCTCTCTCTCTCTCTCTCTCTCTCTCTCTCTCTCTCTCTCTCTCTCTCTCTCTCTCTCTCTCTCAACTTGCTAAGTTTGAAAGATGATACAGATAACAATTTGCTTTGCCCGTCGACGCATTAAAAGCCAGGATTACTGCAAAGCATTGGTTTTCCTGTGCCGCAGCAGAGCGTGCTCAGAATGCCAGATGGAGTCCTCTCTGTCCGTGAGCCAGGCGAAGGCAGGGTGCTGGCATTCGGAGTTTCTGCAAGTCTCCTTAGCAACTTCTCTGACATCTTTTTAAAAATGTTGGCAAGGGCAGAGGGGATTGTGTCCGTGTGTGTGTGTGTGTATGTGTCCATGTGTGTGTGTGTGTGTGTGTGTGTGTGTGTGTAGGTCTGTGGGTCTGTGTGGGCACGCACATCCCTAAGGCCATCCCCCAAATTATTCTCACGCAATAAAACATGCCTTTCCATTTTTTTGTTTAAAAAAAAATAGTTTTGTTTTCCACCGAATCCTTGTGTCCTGGTGTGCAATGAGTGGGTTTAATTAGTTGGGGGGGGAACGGAGGTGTTTCTCCCCACACCCCTTTGGAAATGGGGTGGGGTGGGGGTGAGGACTCAGGACTTTTTCCCCCCTGCAGAGAAAGCCCCAGACGACTGGGTTTTCCCCAGTTTCTTCCCAATTTGGCACAGAGATTCCCCACCTATTTTTTCCCTCCCGTTTTTTTTTCACTTCCCCTCCTTGAGGTGCTGAAACATCATGCGAAAGCTGATGCTAAACAATTTGGAAGGCGTTGGGTGGCAGGCAGGGTTTTTCTCCTTCTTTTAATTATTATTTTGAGACCAGAAACAGTAAAACAAAAGAAAAAGAGCTTTGGCTGCCCGAAGTCTCTTTTTTTCCCCTTTCTTTCTTTCTTTCTTTCTTTCTTTCTTTCTTTCTTTCTTTCTTTCTTTCTTTCTTTCTTTCTTTCTTTCTTTCTTTCCTCCTTCAAAACCCTCCCGCATTTTTTTCCCTCCCCCTTTTCTATCCCTCCCACAGTTTTTCTTTCTTTCTTTCTTTTTTTAAAAAACTTGACAACTGAAGAATAAACTCCTTTGGGGAGGAGTGGCGATGAAGGTACGTTGCATTTGGGGAGGAGAGGGAAATAAGAGAGAGAAGAAAGGAAGTTAATATGGATGGGTGGGTGGGTAGCGGGGTATCCAAAATCTGAATTCGGCATAGGAAATCCGAGAGTGTAGTTGCTTTGGAATAACTCAAGGGAGGGGGTTTGTGTTCAGTGCAGAAGCCTTGAGAAATTGTTGCGGGGGGTTTGGGAAAGGGTGAACTCCAAGGGGGCTGTGGGCCGCAGATCGAATGGAAGGGAGAAATATATATATATATATACATATATAAGAAAAGAAGGCTGGGTGTTTGGTTTGGTTTTATTTTTGTTTTTATTTCCTTTTCTTTTTTAAAAAAACTCTTGTTTTGCTTTTTCGGAAGGACTTGTGGAGTTGGCTGCCATTCAAACAGATGTTCCTTGTCTTTGCAGAGTTAAGCGGGTGTTTTGTATCGGAACAAAAGAAAAATAAAATGAAATAAGTAGATATAAGAAAAGAGGGCAGGAGAGCAATGGAGTTTTGGAAAGGTGGGTGAGGATTACAGATATCAAGAGAAGGGGGAGGGAGGGAGAGACAGAAAGAGAGAGACAGAGAGGCACACACACACACACACACACACGCAGAGAGAGAGAGAGAGAAAGAGGGAGGGAGGGAGGGAGGGAGAGATGGGTTTTTGTGTGTGTCTGTCTCTGTGTGTTTCTTTCCACATCAAAATCAATTTTTCTCTAAAAAGCTGGATGTTAGGTAACTTTTGGGCTCTTGACAAAATGGAGAGGAAATGAATCTTCCTTTTTAAGTTGGTGCTTTTTTGTGTGTGTGCATTCATGTCTTTGTGTACATGTATGTATATGTATTTGTGTGTCTGTATGCATGTGCGCGCGCCTATACACACATGGACACACAGACAGATAGAAAGGTTTTCTGTTCGAAATCCTGTAAGAGACTCCCGGTAAGTGGATGTTGGTCGTGGGATTGAGGGCGGGATCTTTTACTTTATTTCTTTTTATCCCTTTGGATTATTTTATTTTATTTTTGGTCACATTGAAAAGGTCTTTTGGTGGGCTGGCCTTTAAGCTTCCACTCTTGCCAGCAGGACCACAAAAGGTCTGAAGGGCCCTTTTGCCAGTTTCTTAGAGAAAATTTATTCTTTGCATGGTAGAAATTGAATGAAATGTGAATGATCTCTATTTATATCTATTTAACTTCTATATCTATTATCTGTCATCTAGTCATCTATCTATCCATCCATCCATCTATCTCTCTATGTCTCTGTCTATCTGTCTATCTGTATCTATCTATCTATCTATCTATCTATCTATCTATCTATCTATCATCTATCTAGTCATCTATCCATCCATCCTTCCATCTATCTATCTATCATCTATCTATCTATCTATCTATCTATCTATCTATCTATCTATCTATCATCTATCATCTAGCTAGTCATCTATCCATCTATCTGTCTTTGTCTGTCCATATCTATCTATATCTGTGTGTTTGTCTATTTGTATCTCCATCCATCCATCCATCCATCCATCCATCCATCCATCCATCCATCCATCCTTATCCATATCCCATCCATGTCTATTTCACTTTGCCCACCCTCTACATATACAAAGCTAAGTATCTGGAGTATTGACAAGAGTTCCCTGGGGTACAGGACCCCCCACAAACTGAAATATAGCAACCGATCCATATTGCAACCATGTTTTTTTTCTTTTTTCTCTTTAGATTTTGCATTTCACTTTCTGTCTACATAGTTTGGTCAACTTAGTTGACAACAAAGTGAACAAAGACAAGCTCCCTTCAATATATATATATATATATATTTAATATTGATTCCAGTTGGAACATCCATTCTATGGACTAAGTCATTTTTTTTCCTCTTCCAGTTTAAAAAAAATAAAAGATTGATGGATTAATTAAGGTCTTCATTGAAATTTAAGGTATATTGTTTTTGATAGGGCAATATTACTTGCTTGGCAAACTCTGGTCTACACACAATACAGAGTTCTAATTATATGTGCAGAAGCAAAAGTGTGCTAGAAACAATATACAATAGTATATTACTTATAATTAAAGGTATTAACTAAATCAAAATATTTAAGCACTTTATATATTTTTCTATAGCTTACTATATATAGAGGATCCAAGCCGTTAAGTAGATTTATTATGAAGATCACCCATTGTTAGATTCTTCTTCTTCCACATCTCTTCAATGAATATGGTTAAAAAAGAATCCCACATTATTTGCTAGGTAATTCTCTACACCCTCATAATCAGTTAGGTTGTTGTATTAAAAAAGCAATATAAAGCTCAGAATTATTTTCTCCATTTTTTAATGAGATTAGAAAAACACAAGATTGTGATTGCATTTCAATCAATTTCCATTTCCATTCTGACTTTTGATGCTCGTTTGGCTGTAGCCATTAATTCCCCCCGCCCCCGCCCCCCCCCCAAGAGGCAAATGCAGAGGGCAGAACATCAAAAGTCTTTGAAAAAGAAAAGGAAAGAAAGAAAAAAGAAAAGAAAGAGAAGGAAAAAAAGGAAGAAAGGGAGGAAAAAGAAAGAAAGAAAAAGAAATAGAAGGAAAGATAAATAGATAGATAGATAGAAAAATAAAAAGAAAGAAAGGGAGGGAAGAAAAAGAGAAAGAAAGAAAGAAAAAGAAAGAAGGAAGGAAAAATAGATAGATAGAAAAATAAAAAGAAAGAAAGGGAGGGAAGAAAAGAAAAAGAGAAAGAAAGAAAGAAAGAAAGAGAAAGAAAGAAAGAAAGAAAGAAAGAAAGAAAGAAAGAAAGAAAGAAGGAGATGTCTTTCATTCTTTTGGTTTCAAGCTTTCATGTCCTTGTAATGGGAAATGTGAACATGAATATGATGTCTTGCAAGTTGCCTCCTGGGTAGAATCATTGACTTAACCATGGTGGGGAATAAATTCAGACATTTTAATTTTTCCTGCTCTTAGACTAGTACCTTGGTCATTTCAGAAGAAGAAGAAAAAAAAATTAAGGACTTGAAACACACAAAAAATACATAACTACTTTCTAGAAATCATTTTACTTCTCTAAAGATGATAATCAAATTCATATCTATCATTGATATCTATCTATTGTCTGCCTGTCCAATCCATCCATCCATCCACTCATCTATGCATTCATCTGTGTCTGTCTGTCTGTCTGTCTATCTACCTATCTACCTATCTATCATCTCCTACTGTATCTATTCACTTACCTATTTATCTTTCTCAGGAGCCTTTGGTGCTCTCTGGGCTTGGCTATTTTCTTTTAGACGTTTCATCACCCAAACTAGGTAACATCATCAGTACTAGCCATTACTGATGATGTTACCGAGTTTGGGTAACAAAACATCTGCAAGAAAACAACCAAGCTCAGAGAGCATCAAAGACCCCACATTAAAACCCTGAGCTACAAATACACTCCTTCATTTCTCTCTATTTTCTTTCTCTCTCTCTCTCTATCCTCCCTCCCTCTCCCTCCCTCCCTCTCTCTCTCTCCTTCCCTCCCTCCTATCTATCTAGATTATTATTTGCCATCCCCTATTAGCAGCTGTGTGGTCTTAGTGGTTGCAAAAGAAACAATAAACCGAAAGGCAAAATCAGCAAACTTGGCAAGAAAGAGGAGCTTGGGCTGGCAGTTGTGTGTCCAGCTGGGGCGTAGAGGGAATAGCTTTCTCTAAAGATCTCCGTTGAGGATTTCTTTCTCCCCCCTCTTAAATTTTTTTTTTAAAAAAATCTCAGCAGCTGGAGCAGTTATTCTTCCATCCGTATGAAGAGTCAAAAAGTTACAGTGGAGAATTCATGCGCTAATCTGGAGCCAGGTAACATTTCTCTCTCTTTATTACCTTTTGCTGATATGGGTCTGCAGCAAAATCCTCACCATAGCTAGTTGGGGTTGGAATTGTTCTTGTTGTTTTTAATAATCTGGTGTTGGATAGCAAAATAACCTCTTTGTTCCCGAGGCTTAGTTGACGATATTCAGATTAGCAGGATTTTCTACTGGCCAAAAATTACATTTTATTATGAGTTATCTTCTTTTCTATAAACGGATGTGTGTTTAGCTAAATAGCTAGAGGAAGTGGGGAAGACAGAGAAAGATATAATGCTCTGCTCCTTAAAATTGGAATAACTCTTTCTGTGAAAATGTAAATGCACCTAAATAAACTGACTTCCTGCCCAGGGATATTTTTCCCCCATCAATTTGGGCCTAATGAGATGGTATCTTGCATTTAGCAAGTATTTCCACAATGTTTTGAGGCAGTTCCTACAAGTATCTCAACAATTATAAATATTCCTTTACTACCCAAAGTATTAGCAATTAGAGTGTTTTTGGAATTCAAGGAGGAGGCTATAGAAGAATGTATTTTTTAATTCTTGAAGGTTTGGAAAAACGATGAGTAGCTTAATGAAGAAATCTAGATACAAATGAGATCCAAAGCCAAGAGAAGTCACAAGATACTTTTATTTCGACACAGAGCCTCTTATTTCACATTGTTTGACAGGTCTGTTGAAAAGAATAATGGCTTTCAAGTCTGCTTGAAAACTACATACGTAGCGGATGAAGAATTGTTGAATGTAACAGGCAGAGAGAGGGAAAAGTCTTCTCTTTCAAAATGGCTTTCTAATCAAATTTTCTTTTTCTAGTTTCTACTGAAACTCATTGTCACAAATTGCTTAGAATCTGCGTTTGTAGTTTTCCACCGACGTCTACTCGGGTCGTTTTTAAAACTGACTCCGGGAAATCTCAAAGTTTAATATATATCATTGCTTGATTAATGCTGTATTCACAGAACACAATAAACCAAGTTACTAAAATGACATAGTCTATATTTGTGGAACACAGCCACCCATAGGCACACAAGTAATTAATATTAATTAATATTAACCCTAACTAAGCTTGGCATATTGTAGAGATACTCTGAAGCCTTTTAGGATAGGACAAAAAGAATTGTACTTATGTATTTCTCTTTTTGACATGAGCAAAAAGAGGATTTGAGACTGTGATATCTTAAGTCTTTCCATACTTAGTATAAGATATAGAAGCAAATTACAAGGAACTGTCTCTTTTTCCCCATTTTTATCTAGGCACCACTCCATGTTTCTCAAGGTACTCTTTTGATAATAGAATAGAATAGAAGTAGAGCAGAATAGAATAGAATAGAATAGATATTGGAATGAAGAACAGGGAATAGAATAGATTAGGATTCTTTATTGGCCAAGTGTGATTGGACACACAAGGAATTTGTCTTTGGTGCAGATGATCTCAGTGTACATAAAAAGACAAGATACATTCATCAAGAATCATCAGGTACAACACTTAATGATAGTCAGAGGGTACAAATAAGCAATCAATCAAATAAGATACAATGATACCTTTGCCAAATAAGACAACAACATTGTTTTTAATTCCCGTGAATGTATTGCATTCTTACAAATGGGGAAAGGTGTGTATTTGTATTTTAAAAAAATAGTAGGCAGTTCAGT
The DNA here is from genome assembly GCF_964273705.1 of Natrix helvetica. Taxonomy (NCBI): domain Eukaryota; kingdom Metazoa; phylum Chordata; class Lepidosauria; order Squamata; family Natricidae; genus Natrix; species Natrix helvetica. Next base: position 24,338,869 of record NC_138559.1, read on the forward strand.
CTAACTGCAAAACAAAGAGAATATTTATTTAATGTATGATTTGCTATTTCCATCCATTCCTTCCTCCATTTATTACTTTACTACTGCTTTACTCAATTCTACCCCCGAAATCTTTCCTAACGTGTTTCGACTCTGGATGTTGAGACTACTACTCCCATCATCCCCCAATCGTCATGAGTTGTACGTCAACACACTTGGCACTTCCAGCTTCGGAAAAGCTAATGTTAAACGAACCAGTGCTTACAATGGAGTTTAGCTACCACACCAGCTATCAATGGCACGAAAGAGCATTTTCTACTTAAGATGGGCCCTGCTTGTTGTGAATAGAAAACCTGTGAGTTTTGTGCCAACTGTCCTCTTGTGAACTTGTGCTTGTTTTTGGAGATCAGATTTGAGATGGGGAGAAATAAATGCTCTCTCAACACAAGCTAGTAAAGAACAGGCATAGGTGGTCCTCAACATACAATCACAATTGACCCCAACATTTACTGTATGAATGAGAAATCTGCCAATTGAGTTTTGCCTATTTTGCAACCTTTCTTGCCACAGTTGTTAAGTGAATCCCTGCAGTTGTTAAATTAGCCACACGGTGGTTAAGCGAATCTGGTTTTCCTCCTTTGACTTTGGTTGTCAGAAGTTCGCAAAAGGGGGTTCGTGTCATCCCGGGTCCCTGCAACGGTCATAAATAGGAGTCAGTTGTCGAGCGTCTAAATGGAAAGCATGCGATTATAAGGAGGTTGCAATGACGGTTGTAAGTGTGAAAAACGGTCATAAGTCATTTTTTTCAGTGCTGTTGTAACTCTGAACAGTCACTGACTATTGTAAGCCAAGCACTACCTGTATTACATAAAGTGTCTGAAATTACAACAAGAGAAAGATTTCTCTCACTCTTTCTCTCCCAGTGTGTGTGTGTGTGTGTGTGTGTGTGTGTGTGTGTGTGTATGAAAATCCACTCAAAATTCCATTGTTTAAGGAGAACTTCAGTGGTCTAGAGCAGAGGTGTCAAACTCAATTTCATTGAGGGCTGCACCAAGGTTGTGTTTGACCTCGGAGGGCCGGGGTGATGGTAGCTGTGTGGGTGGGCGTTTGACACAGGCTCACGATGCACTTTTTCACTTCTCTTCTTTCTTTCCACAGTTCTTTACTATATCTTTTTGGCTGGCAGAGTGCTGCTGGGGTGTGTGGAGACCCAAAACAGGCCATGTGGTAGCCCATTTTGGCCATCAGAGACACCACGGGCTGGTCCTTTGATATTTCCAGGCTAGCCCCATGGACCAAATTTAAGTGGCTCATAGGCTGGATCCAGCCTGTGGGTCTTGAGTTTTACACTCCTGGTGTATAGTGTTGGAGCACCGAGAGGAGGTAACCAGCACGAAGCTGACTTTGTCTGGCCAGAAAAGCTAAACTGAGTCACGCCATTCTAGCACCTGGATAGGAGATTCCCAGGTAGCTCCCAAGACTGTGGGCTATCAAGAGTCTATCCATAGTAACATTGTCTAACATTTCCTAGATAGTGTTAAATGTCTAGGAAGGAGACAGAGGCAAACCAAACTTCAGAACGATCATGAGTCAATCTCAACTTGAAAGAAGCTTTAACTTCCAGAATGGGATAGCCAAGAAGGGTGAAAGTTTCTTTGTCTTCCCATTTTTATTTTCCGATGACATCAGAGAAGTTAAAGTTGTCGCTCAAAAGTAGCTTGAAAAAGTTGGCATGCACTCCATCCATCTTCTCCGCGAGAGTGAGAAAAGTTCTATTTCTCTTTAAATTAAAGACTCTCCCCTCCTTAATTTGCACCTGTATATATATACATTAGCACAAGCAGATTTTGTGCAGCGCAGTGTCTGATTCTCTCTCTTGGTGATACAATCTGCTCTTTTTCTTTGGTGATTGTTTTTTTTTTTTACGTGTATCTCCCCAGGTAAAACACCTGTTAGAATAGCCAGGTGCCAGTAGAGGAAAAGATTTCAATATTTTTTTACCACTATTACGGCATCTATATTGATCAAGCTCATGAGATGGTTTTAGGAATGGTTCTTTCACCTAGAGTCTTTCCATTGGGCAGAAAAGAAGGAACTTCTGGTGAAGACTTAACCTTAGTCCAATTCCATTGGTCTTCATAAAGGTTTTGCATTATAAATGAAAATAGAAGGATTCCTTGGAATTATATTTTCAGTTTCTTATCCTGACCATAGGAAATTGAACTGGGGGGCCCAGGAATGGGCTGTCAGGAGTTCCTCTAACTAGGATTCTGTCCAGTTTGGCCAACCCCCAAATGCCACCCCTGGCTGGCTCTACCTATCCCTCCCCTCCCAGGAGTCTCCACATGGCCCGTTCATCATGTGGGCCTGAGCAGAGGCTCAGGGAGAGGGACAAATGGGCCTATCGGAGGTTCTGGAAGTCCAGAAATGGACATTTTTGGTCTCCGGAGCCCGGGGGAATCAGTTTTCACCCTCCCGGAAGCTCGAGGAAAGCCTCCGGAGCCTGGGGAGGGCAGAAAATGCCCCTCATGGTGCAGGAGGATGACTAGGCCATTCCCACCATGGCCATACCCACACAGCAATGGGGCAGCAAACCCATTGCTGGAACTTTTGAAGCCTACCCCTGAACTGGGCTACCTATAAAAGTCATGTTGCTAAGAGTATGTGGACCTTCCATGAAGATGGGATCCCATGAGGCCATTTTGAATGAAGGGTTGGATACGAACTGATCTAAAAAAAAAAAGAAATCTAAGAAAGCAATAACCAATCCATGCGCAGAAATCTTTTGGAGAACCTGGTGAAGATACTGCATGGTGATAGATTGAAACAATACTTTAATGAAGATAAAGGACGATGACCAAATTCATACTCTACAGTAAACCATGTGGTTTGCGTGGTTGGGTTTAGTGTGTTGAGTGAATTCCATTGTACTTTGGAAGGCATTGTTCATGGCTTAGCATGTCATTCATTTATGGTTCCATAACTCATGAATAGAAAAGTGTGCAAGCAGTGTGTAGACCTATTGTAACTCATGCTACTCTTTCAACAGCAGGAGTTGAGAATATTTTTTTTAAAAAAAGTATTTCCAGTCCACCTTTCTTACTGGGCCATATTTCGTACCAAATCTTAACATAATTTGTGTAGCGTTGACTTAACCTACTGTGTAAACTCAATCACTTCGGTTTGTCAATAGGGTGGAATGTAAGGCGTGCAATTCTCCAATTCATTCTGCCTGCAGGCCATGGCTGAGCAAACGATAGATTAATATGCTCTAGGGTTGTAGCTTCTCCGTAATTGGAAACTCCAAAAATTAAAATATGAGCTTCTATCCTAGTGTAATCAAGAGCAATCACCACTGACAGTTCAATCCACCCTAAATTTTACAGGATTATATGGAGATGGATCAGAACCAGAGGTGGTATATTCAGCCGGTTCTCTCTGGTTTGGGTGAACCAGCAGTGACGGTTGTGGGAGGCTCGCCCCCTCCCCCCGCCCCGACATAATGCACAAGCACTGAGATGTGCATGCGCAGACGAGGTGCATACACCCCCATTTGCGAATTGGTAGGAAAGATAAGTGAATCTCACCTCTGATCAGAACCCCAGGAGAACATGTGGTTTCATTCATGAATCCCCATGTATCCAAAGTCCTGCCTAGAACATTGCTTCATTTGGGGGTATCAAATAAAAGCATTTTTTAAATTCCTTAGGTATTATAAAAGCTTAGTAGTATGGACTACCAGTTGTTGCTAGTCTGGGAATTTAATCAGTTCCCAACCAGCACAGCCAATAGTGAGGAATGCTGGGAGATGTAGTGCTAAGTCTAACATGCATAATGCCTATGGTAACCTGTTGGGCTGAAGTTAGCTTACTCCTAGAATCATAGAGCTGGAAGGATGCATGGCTTCAGACCTATCATCAGTGTATACTGATTTGTCTTCTTGGTGTTTGATGGCCTAATGTGCTCAAGCTAATGTTGACATAGGGTGGTATTAAAGAAATTGAAGAAATATTTTGGAGAAGTAAACAAGTCGTACCATGGAAGCCTCAAAATGTTACATATCGTAGTTATATAAAGTGAGATAAACAGTAAGCACGGGCTGGAATGAAAGGGGGCTTTTAAACAAGCAATTCATCATCTTTTTTTAATGACCCCCATAATCCCTTGCTGGGAGGAGTCTGGGCAACTGAATGGAGCTGGGTTTACTGGCCAGATGCCCTTCATGTTGCCAATGCGGAGTTTTTTCCCCCCAGCAGATATATTCTCCTATGTGTCCAGAGAGAGAAATATCTGCCTCTACCTAGGATTGAACTAACAGTCTCCTGATTGTGAGGCGAGAGCTCCACCTCTAGACCACCGGACCACTCTTTTAAACAAGCAGTTATGGAAAGAAAAAAGTAGTAGACCAAGTTATCACACTGGGTGTGTCTTTGAGGGTTCTCACCCAGCATAAGGGGAGAGAGTGGAATATCTTCCCTTACTTAGCAAGTGAACGGTAAAGTGGACCAAAGAAGATCAGAGACAGACCTGGCAAATACGGACACATTTGACCAATGCAGGACCCAGTGCAGTATCTTTGATCTCACAATAACCATGTTCAGCAGAAACTTCCTTCTCGGTTCCTCAGAGGTTTTCATCAGCTGTGGGAAAAAAAAGAGGTTTCCATGGTACAACTCGATCCTTGAGTATTTGAGGACATCTTCTTGGAGACATCTTTAAGAAGATGTTGGATAGCCATTTGCCTGAAATGGTATAGGGTTTCCTGCCTAGGCAGGGGGTTGGACTAGAAGACCTCCAAGGTCCCTTCCAACTCTGCTATTGTATTGTCTTGTACATCTTGGAGCTTCCTTCACAGATGGAGGGGATATATTGATATATATCCCCTGCCACGCCCACCAAGCCACGCCACAGAACCGGTAGTAAAAAAAAAAAATGAATTTCACCACTGATGCAAACTCAACCAATCCCTGGAAAGGTCTCCCCATTCTTTTTCTCTTTGGAAAGTAATATGGGAGGCAGTTTTCTTTCCTTAAACTGAAGAGGAACGGCAAGAAAGAAAATGCAAAAAAAAAAATAAAACACCCCGAGAAGCAGCCGAGTAAGACAGGAGGGGCGGTGTGTTTTTCCCCCCTCTCTGTTTCTCCTTAGCAGCTGCTCCTTTGTTGCCTCTGAACAGGGGAGCGGTTTGGCCTTTTGATACCCAACTCAGGTGGTGGTGCCAACAGGATTAAAGCCGAGGCAAGACCAGGGAGAAACAATCGGTTGCTTGGGGAAATCTTCGGGGATTCAGAAGAACAAAACAGAGCAATGTGGCCTGAGCCTACTCAGTATTCACCCGAAGCCGCAAACTGTTGAGTAGCAGTTGGAAAAGAGAAATAGAAGTGGAAAACTGGGGAGAGAACTGGAAGGGGGACGAAATAGAAAGAGCTGGCCAGTGTACAAGAACGCGGACCAGGAACAGAAAAAGGAAGAAGCTAGGAATGAAGCAGAGGATGGACTTTTGGCCCAGATTTTCTTCCTTGGTTCAGTCGGTGTTTGAGAATGATCCGTCTACACGTTGAACTTCAGGATCAGGATTTGGAGACCTCCGTGGTGGAGAAATAGTCTTTCATTCCCCGCCATCCCCACCAGAGTTCAGAACAAAGGGAAGGTTTCTTTGTTTGCTTTGATGGCGCGTCTTGCAAAGGCTCAGCGCGTGATATTTTTGACCGTTTCTAACAGGTTTGTCTTTCATTTCCAGCAGTGGCTTGATTAAGCTTACGATTGTGAAGGCTACCACTCCTACCGCCGTTCACCAGAAGACCTTTCCTGCCAGTTGCCACAAACCCGTAGATCCGAACTTGTGCTCCTATCCTACACAAGCTTGAATCTATAGGTATGTGTCTGCTTGGCCAATGCACAAAGGGTGGATGTACGGGGCTGTAAATGCCTCCTGCTTTGCAAAATGGAAACCTTGCCTTCCGACCCCTGATTGGCCCTTGTCCCCTCTATATTTTTTGTCTCCTCTATCAATATAGAGCAAAATTTAAAGTGGTCCCACTTTGCCTAAATGTCAGGAGAGGAGCGTCAATTCAAGACAGGAACGGAGCCGATATGTTGAATTGTTTTAAATGAATATAGATGAGCTAACATCCTAAACCAAAGGGTGTCAAACTTGATTTCATTGAGGGCCACATCAGGGTTGTGTTTGACCTCAGGGGGGCGGGCATGACTAGGATAGGCGTGGCTAGCTTGACGTCACTCATCGAGCCAAGGTAGCACAGTGGTTAGAGTGCAGTACTGCAGGCTACTTCAGCTGACTGCTAGCTGCAGTTCGGCAGTTCGAATCTCACCGGTTCAAGTTTGACTCGGCCTTCCATCCTTCCGAGGTCAGTAAAATGAGGACCCAGATTGTTGGGGGCAAGAGATTGACTCTGTAAACCACTTAGAGAGGGCTGTAAAGCACTGTGAAGTGGTATATAAATCTAAGTGCTATTGCTATTTTCCTTCCTTCCTTCCTTCCTTCCTTCCTTCCTTCCTTCCCTCCCTCCCTCCCTCCCTCCCTCCCTCCCTCCCTGCCTGTGGTTAGAATGCAGTATTGCAGCTAATTCTCCCAATTGCCAGGTGTTTGATTCTGACTGGCTCAAGGTTGACTCAGCCTTCCATCCTTCCGAGGTGGGTAAAATGAGGAGCCAGATTGTTGGGGGGCAAGAGGCTGACTCTGTAAACCGCTTAGAGAGGGCTGTAAAAGCACTATGAAGCAGTATATAAGTCTAAGTACTATTGCTATCGAGGCTCTGTTTTTGGCTGCAACAGCCTCGTGCATCCCTCTGCTGGTGAAAATGGAGAGACCCAATACCATTTGACTGTCCAATCTCTTCTTCAAAACGTTGAGTAATGAAGCACCCAGAACCTCTGACAGCAAGCTGCTGCATTGGTTAATTGTTCTCACTGTAAGTAAATTTCTAGCCAAACCCAAATCCTGGAACCGTTCTTCATATGTTTTTGTTTCCAAGCCTTTAATCGTCTTAGTTGCTCTTCTTTGTGCTTTTTCCCAAAGTCTCAACATATTTTTTGTAATGTGGTGACTAAAACTGGATGCAGTATTCCAGGTGTGGCCTTACTAAGGTTTTATAAAGAATTGTGCTAGCTATAAGATGCACCGGAGTATAAGACGCACCATGATTTTGAAGAGGTAATTTTTTTAAAAAAGTTTTTGCATTCTGCAGGCCTCCCAAACCCTCTGCATGCCTCATTTTTTGGGATGAAAAAAGGGGGCATGCAGAGCTTTGGGAGGCTTGTAGAGTGCTCCTGGGGGCCAGGTTCTTAGTCTGCCAGCCGGAACTTCCTGCCTCGTTTGTCACCAGTCACCCTACTCAAACCTACTCATACTGTGTTTCCCCCCACCCCAAATAAGACAGGGTCTTATTTTCTTTTGACCCCCCAAATAAGCACTTGGCCCTATTTTCAGGGAAAGTCTTATTATTTTTGAGGTGCAGGAGACGGCGAGCATGGTCACCTCGTGGCTGCTGCTGTGTTGCAATATTTTTGGGTAGGGCTTATTTTCAGGGGAGGGCTTATTTTAGCGCATGCGCTCTAAAGCCTGGTTGGGCTTATTATCCGGGGAGGTTTTATTTTTCAGGAAAACAGGGTATTCTGATTTTGAAGATTTCACCAAACATTGAGAACATCCTGCTCTGAATGGATACAACCACACAATCCTCCCCTCCCCTCCCTCCCTCCCTCCCTCCCTCCCTTCCTTCCTTTTTGGTAGTCAATTCCAGATTGTAAAGAGTGCATGGAATGATGGAATATACGAGAGGTTTGATGACATTGTCTGCAAGAGGCCCCTCCCTGCTTTCCTTCTATACACAGGGAAGCACCTAATATTGATTCGAGATCTAAGGCAGAACTGGGGAGCCTGCAGAGAGCCAGCTGTCATCTGACTGCAATTACTATCATCCCTGACATTTGGATATCCAGGGTGCACTTTCTAATGTTGTGGTTCCACAATAACTAAGAACAGCTGAGAGAATTCCAAGAGGTTTTTCTCTCTCTGTCGGTCTCTGCAACCAGACATGTCTGGATGGGTTGTCCCGGGTTACGTTTCTTGGTAGCCTTGGTTGATATGCCTTCTTGAGTGCGTTAGGATTGGAACTGCTCACAGAAGACCATGCTTTGCCACAATGCTCGGCTTTGTTTTGTTTTAGGGCAGGGCTGTTGTCATAAGCCAATTCCTGAATCCAGAGTTCTGGAGGGTGAAGAGACCTTAATTGCCACATTGCCTCTTTGCTTTCTGGTTTGCGATTCCCAGATAATTGATTGTGTCTGCACCTCCAAGTCCTTCAGTATTGGAAGTAGCAATCTAAAAACGGTAGGCTTATCAGAGGAAAACGCTTTGTCTTTGTCTGGCATAGACCAAGAACAGACAAAAGCTGGATGTGTAAAATAGACTTGCACGCGCACACACACACACACACACACACACACACACTGGTGAAAGATCAATTGCTAACTAAGGTATTTAATTCTATCATGAAGACCAATAGCTCTTTAAAAAAAAAACACCAGTGTGCAGCAGCTGCCCAAAAAAGCTAACACAGTTCTCGGCTGCATTAACAGAGGGATAGAATCAAGATTACGTGAAGCGTTTTAATACCACTTTATAATGCCTTGGTAAGGCCACACTTGGAATACTGCAGCCAGTTTGGGTGGCCAAGAAGTAAAAAAAAGATGCTGAGACTCTAGAAAGAGTGCAGAGAAGAGCAACAAAGATGATTAGGGAACTGGAGGCTAAAATATACAAAGAACAGTTGAAGGAACTGGGCATGTCTAGTTGAATGAAAAGAAGGACTAGGGGAGACATGAAAGCAGAGTTCCAATATCTCAGGGGTTGCCCCTAAGAAGAGGGAATCAAACTGTTCTCCAAAGCACCTGAGGGTAGAACAAGAAGCAATGGGTGGAAACTAATGAAGGAGAGAAGCAACTTACAACTGAGGAGAAATTTCCTGACAGTTAGAACAATTAATCAGTGGAACAACTTGCCCCCAGAGATTGTGAATGCTCTAACACTGAAAGTTTTTAAGAAGATGTTGGAGAACCATTTGTCTGAAGTGGTGTAGAGTTTCCTGCCTAAGCAAGGGGTTAGATTAGAAGACCTCCAAGGTCCCTTCCAACTCTGTTCTGTGTTGTTCTATTGTACCCAAGAGAAAGGGTTCAGGGAAGGGAGGAATGGCAGAAGACTACAGGCATCAATTCTTAAAATGACTGTTCTTATCACAGTCAGGTAGGATGAAAGGAAACCGGATGAAATAGATGTTGGGCAGGTAACAGTTAAGGAAGTTTGTTCCTCAGCAGAAGTGATTAATAGCTCTGCACTCTGAAAGGTATGTGTGTATACCAGCTAAATATACACATAAAATGGTATAATAAGGTGCCTTGCATTGACTCATTTCAACCACAAGTTCACCTCCAACAGCTCTGATTCTTTTAACAAGAGGTAGCTGGGTTCAAGCTGGAATCATCGGTCTACAAATATTTACTCTAGCAATAGATTGAGGCCTTTTCTCCAGTGCATACACCACCTCCATCATCCAGCATCTTTAGTTGGTTGGTCTTTCCTCCTGAATCAACAACATCCTCCAGAATCTGTTCTGACCTTGGCTTCCTCAAAGAGCACAAAGCAGATTCCTGGTCCTGACAAAACCCCTTTTATTAGATGAACGTGAATTCCTCTCATTCACATCCAGCAAAGGCCCGGTAAACAGTCTTTCAAAGGTGAATTTAGGACCACAGACCTTATCTATCTTGGAAAGCTGCCATGTAAATATTTTCCAAGCAAGGAAAGACTGAGCACAGAGTCCCTGAGATTCACAGACAGATCTTCACACCCCTGAAATGAACTAACAAATGAACAAATAAATTGTTTCCTGCAAAAGCCCACTCTCCTTTCACTCCTCTTTTATTTCCACGGGAGGGGCCATTCATGTCTACCTGTGGCTTTACTCCCAAGTGGGCCCTGATTTCTGAGCTGTTCTTTTCTTCTGGCAGCTCTGCGCATGCGCACACTGGGAACGGGCTCCAGCTGTTCCTCTGCCTCACTGCTGTCTAGCTCCGAAAGCAACTGAGAACTGCCAGACTGTCTTGGCCCCCTCTCTGCCTCCGACACAGAGCCCTCGTCCGAGCTTTTCCCAGTCTCCAGGACTGGCCCATGCTCCTCCCCAACGTCCTCACTGTCAGACTCTGCTGCCAGCTCTGCTGGCTGCTGGCAGCCCACAACAGAATCTTCCACATATGTTGGACTTCAACTCTTATATTCTTGACTAGTTAAATGCCTCATTGTGAGTAGGACATTACAGGTACTCCTCGACATATAAGCACAATTGAGCCCCCCAAAATCTGTTGTTAAGTGAGACAGTTGTTAAGTGAGTTTTGTCCCATTGTACGACCCTTTTTTGCAACAGTTCAGTGGTTACGTTAGTAACACAGCTGTTAAGTGAACCTGACTTCCCCCTTGCCTTCGCTTATCAGAAGGTCGCAATAGGGGAATCACATGACCCTGAGACACTACAAATGTCATAACTATGAACCAGTGGCCAAGCATCCAAATTTTGAACAGATCACCTGCTGCAATGGCCGTAATTGTGGGAAATGGTTGTGCTACTTTTTTCAGTGGCTGTTGCAATGTCCAACGGTTATCAAACAGAAGGTTGTAAGTCGAGGACTACTTGTAATTCTAAAGATTGTTTCAAAACATAAGATATGAAAAGGAGGAGGGAAGAATTCCGAGGTGGTGCAGTGGTTAGAATGCATAACTGCAGGCTCCTTCAGCTGACTGTTAGCTGCAGTTCTGGAGTTTAAATCTCACCGACTCAAGGTTGACTCAGCCTTCCATCCTTCCGGGGTGGGTAAAATGAGGACCCAGATTGTTGGGGGCAAGTATGCTGGCTTTGTAAACTGCTTAGGGAGGGCTGTAAAGCACTGTGAAGCGGTATATAAATCTAAGTGCTATTGCTATTTTCCTTCCTTCCTTCCTTCCTTCCTTCCTTCCTTCCTTCCTTCCTTCCTTCCTTCCTTCCTTCCTTCCTTCCTTCCTTCCTTCCTTCCTTCCTTCCCAGTGGTTAGAATGCAATATTGCAAGCTAACTGCTAACTGCCAGTGGTTCGATCTTGACTGGCTCAAGGTTGATTCAGTCTTCCATCCTTCCGAAGTGGGTAAAATGAGGACCTGAATTGTTGGGGGGGGGGGGGGGGCAATAGGCTGACTCTGTAAACTGCTTCGAGAGGGCTGTAAAAACACTGTGAAGCAGTCTATAAATCAAAGTGCTATTGCTATTGCTAATTCATGCCAAATGCCCTACACCTCCAGAGGTGGAAGATTTGCAAATCATCTGCAATATGTTGAAAAATGTTTAGGGTTCTCCCAACAGTATTGTCTTCTTTGATTTTGCATTTTCGCCTTCTTCGGAGTTCAAGACACATGGGATAGATCTGCCAATCCAATACAAATGGGATCCCCAATTGTTTCTACTTGTTAAAACACGGTTTAAAATGTTAAAAAACAAGAGCTCAAGTTAATCAAAAGAAATTAAAAAAAAAATCCAAAGCATACAAATTTCAGAGAAGCTTTAGGGTCTTAGAGGCAGACATTACTTCCATTCTGGCTGCATTTAACTCTCAAATGCCTTCATGACATCAGCACACACTGTATTGTCACATTGTTATTATGTGACTGCGCATATTCACCCTAATTACATAATTATCTATAATTGCACTAATTGGGTAAAGACATAATTGGTGAAAATCACTTGAAAATCAACAAGGAGAGTCTGCCAAAGAGGGAAATGTAGGTTAGAGGCAATGGTTAACCTAAAAGAAAAATGAAACTTCCCACAGGAGACCAAGGAAAGCAGGAGACTGGGAGTTCTAGTCCAGCCTTAGCTCTGAAAGCCAGCGGGGTAAGTTTGGACTAATCATCAGGAGATGGTGAGGGCTTGTCCTGCCTTAGCTATGAAAGTGGGATGACGTGGGGCCAACCACCAGGAGCCGGTGAGTTCTAGTCCTGCCTTAGCTCTGAAAGCCAGTGGGATGACTTGGGGCCAACCATTTTCTCTCAGCCTAACCACCTCATAGGGCTGTTGTGGGGAAAATTGGAAAAGGAAGCTACGTTGGATATGTTTGCTGCCATGAGTTATTTGTAACAATAATAAAAGATGGGGTATAAATAAATAGTACATAAAATAGGGACAACCCTGGCCACTGTCTCAGTAGCATGGAGCCTACTTGTAGACAGAGCCTTATCCATGTATGAAGAAAGTGAAAGGCAGTCTCTCACCACCAAATGACACCGTGATAAGGGTTGGTCAATACCATCAATTTCTCCCTGTTGAGATGACAGGTCTATGGCAAAACCAAATGCGCTTTCATCTCCTCCTAAACGAATGGGTCACTGGCCAATTTTAGGGTGTTCTGTGTTGCTTTTTCTTGACTTTGGATCAATTTTGGCAGGCTTCACATCAGTTTGTGAAATTTGTTTCCAAAAGAAAAAATACAACGAATTTACCATGATTTGTTTCATATATTGCTGTTTTCGCGTATTACTCCGAAGTTTGTACTTTTTGGAAGCTTTTAGAAAGCATTCTTGTCTGTAAGCTTGGGTTTACTAAATATCTGTACTATTTTTTTTTAAAAAAAGTTGCGAATAGAAACACAAAATTCTGAAAAATTCAGATCTCGGTAATTAAGGGGAGATGACATAAAATGTTATTGGTGCATAAATTTTGTATGTGAATTCATTTACCAGATTGGAGCTTTGTAATGCTATGGTTACAGTTAGATGTTCACAGCATGTAAGAACAGTAGCATATCTTCTATCTCATACTCATTAAAGTAGCCAAATCTGCTTCCAAAATCACACAGCTGTAATAGAAGCCTTCCCACAGTAGTGACACAATCCTGTAAAAAGACATAGCTACTTTAATGAACTGCAAACTTGTGCTATATTCCCACAGTAATGTGTTTTTCTTCCAAATCAAATCCAAAGTGTTTTCCAGCTGTACCCCACAGGAATTGTTTATGGGTCAACAACTCTTCAAACAACTCATTGTAAAGATGGTTCCTTTTGAGTGAATTTTCAGTAGAACTTCAATGAAGTTTATCTTGACAACTTTACATCTTGCTTCCAGAAAAAAAAAATGTTTTTAAGGCCTATGCCAATGATAAATCTATCAGAATTATTTTGGAGTAAGTTCCACCAAAATTAGCAGGTGGCATTTTTCATTTAGTAACCAAACAGACTTAGGAAAATATTCTTCTCTTAAATGTAATAATTCCAGTAGAAGAGAATGTAACAATTCTCGATTTGGTAGACTTGGGCAGAGTGTGATTTTTGTAATATTTTGCTACGGAGGCACAGTGACTAAGTGCTTTAAAAATATATAAGTTCTTTGAACACGGTCAAAGTAATCATGTTGATAGAGTTCAATGTCATTTATTAATTCTGATTGGCTAAACATCTTGATTGCATGTGCTATAATTTCATGACCTTTCCCCCCTCCGTTCAGTTGGAATCTGTCAGCCCGGTCTTTGAAATGTTGTGGGAAAATTGCCCTATTTTTATTCCAGTTAAATTTCATTTGTGGGTTTTCCTTTCATTACAGTCTAAGTTACATTGTTGTGGGGAAAAAAACCATCACCTTGTTATCACTGTTCTTTACCCTGTAAATTTCTTGTCTGTTTTTTTTATTAATCCCACTTTACGCTTTTCATCTTGGATAAATGAGCTGCTTTGTTTATTCGCCGATCCGCCTCCAAATAGTTCCAGCTCAAAATGCCATTGATCAATCAACTTTGCTACTCAAAGTATAATATCATAGCACAAAGGTTAGCCTCTTCTTTCATATTTGCAGTATGATATATGATGTGGAACTACGTTGACTTTCCAGACGGTGTCTAAAAGGGGCATTTTGATACAAGCAGGGGTGGGTTGCTATGGGTTTGCCCGGATTCAAGAGAACCCGTAGCTAATGTTATTGCTGGTTCAGAGAACCTCCAAATCCCACCACAGGCTGGCCCTGCCCCTCTCACCCTGCCCCTCTCACCCTGCCCCTCTCACCCTGCCCCTCCTCTCCCAGGAGTTTCCACGTGGCCTGTTTTGCATGTGAGGTAAGTGCAGAGCCTGTGTGGAAGCTCAGGAACGGGAAAAAAACGGGCCTCCTAGAAGTTCTGGAAGATCAGAAACAGGCCCATTTCCAGCCTCCAGAGGGCCTCCGGGGCCCGAGGAGGCAGTTTGTACCCTCCCAGAAGCTCAAGGAAAGCCTCCGGAACCTGGGAAAGCTGAAAACACACCCCCTCGCCTTGGTGCAGGAGGCCAACTAGGCCACACCCACCATGGCCACGCCCACCCCTCTGCCCAGCAACTGGGCAGAGAATCCATTGCTGAACCCATTGCTGAAATTTTTGAAGCCCACCCCTGGATATAAGCTACATTTCAGATAAAACTAGTAAGAGAATCAACCTGAAGTCAAGCTGAAGAGATATGTTAGACTAGCGTTTCTCAATCTTGGCAGTTTGAGGATGGGTGGACTTCAACTCCCAGAATTCCCCATCCGGCATAACTGGGTGTAGAATTCTGCAAATTGAGCCCTCTCCATTTTCGAGCTTCCAAAATTGAGAAACATTTCTTTCTTAATACGGGAGCTCTCAAAAGACACCGAGGCTAAAGGGGAATGCATCGTATTTTACCTTGGCATAATAATGTTGGATTGGCCAACTGGACGACACATCTCTAAAGTTGGCCATTAATTAGCCTCTTGTCCAAACCAACTAAATTCTAGTTTGGAAGGATTTTCAGCCAGTGTGTCTCCTTAATGTGCTTTGCGTTCCTCTGCCTCCCTGCAGATCGCTTGTCTCCTTCTATGCTTGCTATTGTCTGCTCTCTATTGATTTGATATTTGATGGTTCTTGAGCTGGGAATGAAAAGCATTCCCCGTTTAATTAATTTGTAGGGATCAGGCGTATTTCCGGACAACCCGAAGACTTTTGTGGAAGTCTGGTGGGCTCTGGAAGACGATGCTTCCCTTCACTTTTTCTCTCCAACCCCCCCTCCACCCCTACTCATTATTATGATTTTTTTTTTTTTGACTTCTTGCATGTATCCAAGCTGAGGTAGTAGGTTGTATGGTTTAGAATTACACCAAGGGAGATAACTATACAGCCTCCTAGCTTTCCTTGAGTCGTGCGCAAAGCAGCGAGTTTGATGAAAAGGCTATAATCCTTTGGGACGCCAGTGGACAGGTAAGGATTCTTTTGCGAATCTCTAAAGGGGAAAAAAGGAATATCCGATAACAATAACTGTTCAATAACATTTGAACATTGGAAAAATAGGAACATTGAACAGTTCCTATTTTTCACAACAGGGAGCTTGGGAATGTGATCTCAAACGTCAAACAAAATAGTCTTCTAAGTTTGATTTCCCGCCCCACCCCCTGCCCAATTAGGTCTTTGAAATTCTATTTGAGATAGTTCTACTTCTAATAGCAAAGGGTTAGTTCGTACAACTAAGTTAATTATTAAATGACTGCAGTTACTCCTTGTTGGATCACCACCATGTTTTATCAACTTCCATCGCTAAGGGATGCAGTTGTGAAGTAAATTGCATACAAGTTAACAACCCCCTTTTTGCCTTGGTTGTTAAACGAATCACTCTGGTCATTGAAGTGAATCGCATGGTTGTTGGAAGCACTGTCCTCAGCACTGTCCATGGAGATTCCCAATCATCCAAGTCAGGATTGTCCCAAAGATTATTTTCCAAAGGCAACTAGACTTGTTTGTTTTTCTCCTTGAAAATGTTTCACTTCTCACCCAAGAAATATTGAAATACTAGCTGTTAACCGGATATTTGTTTATCCCAATCCTGTATTAGACATTCACAAATGTCTAGACCAAATGTAATTTCTAATGTGGAGTACTGTGAAGCTATTACCATGGCAACGCCACTGTGCTGTACACTAGAAGCCATTTTAAGGCACAACAATCTGTATCTTAACAGAACACACACCCTGAGGGTGTTGGGGGTTTCTTAGCCCCCCCCCCGAGTGTTCCAGAGTTATGCTTGAACACACACACACACACACACACACACAGCCATTTTTATATGTATAGAAGAAAGAAGATTTTCAAGGGAACAAAACCGAGAAAGTCCAGTTGCCTTTCAAAAAGCACCTTTGGGTTTTGTTGGCACTGTTATACTTTAGGAGTAATTGTGATTATGCTGGATACGAGATTTCATTTTGTTTTCTCTGAGATTTGGAAGCTCAGCCAGATAATCTGATTTCTGGGAACTCGTCAGTAAAGTTCCCATCGTTTTTTTTTCATTTCTGGAGGTCTGAAGTCCTTCATTTCTTCTCCTAAATGTCCAAATCTTGACCCTCTACTCTGTTCTATTAACCTGAATGACATAGACTCATGTCTAAACAGGTTCATTTTTGAACGATATGGATATGTTGGATTATTTCAATACCCCTATTTTGGCCCTGTTGGAGATTACTGAATAGCAATAACAATAGCACTTAGTCTTATATACTGCTTCATAGTGCTTTACAATTCTCTCTAAGTGGTTTACAGAGTCAGCATATTGGCTCTCAACTATCTTGGTTCTCATTTTACCAACTTTGGAAGGGTGGAAGGCTGAGTCAACTTTGAGCCAGTCAGGATCGAACTGCTGGCTGTGGGTAGAGTTAGCTTGCAATACTGCATTCTAACCACTGTGCCACCATGGTCTGTCCTTCCTTCCTTCCTTCCCTCCCTCCCCCTTCCCTCCCTCCCTCCCTTCTTCCTTCCTTCCTTCCTTCCTTTCCACTTAGCAATAGTACTTAAACCTATATACCACTTCACAGTGCTTTACCGCTCATTCTAAGTGGTTTACAGAGTCAGCCTATGTTCCCCAACAATCTGGGTCCTCATTTTACCAACCTCAGAAGGATGGAAGGCTGAGTCAGTCAGGATCGAACTGCTGGCTGTGGGCAGAGTTAGCCTGCAATACTGCATTCTAACCACTGCGCCCCCACAGCTCTTGAAGCCTGGCATATGAGGAAGGCAGTGAGTTGAAAAGGGCTGCCTTAAAAGGTCCTTATATATTCCAGGAATAAAACAGACATTTATGACTCAAGGGAATATTAGTACTTGTATCAAAAGAGCATTCTTCATCAGAACCTGGTGCAATTAATACATTAATATGTCCTCGAGTGCCCTTTTCCGAAAGCTCCTCCATATGTCCTTTTGACATATGTTTTCCATATGTCTTGCTGGTAATTAGTATTCCATCATATGTCTTCCAGCATATTAATTAGACTTCCCGGAAAATGTGGCCGCATTACAAGTGGGGACCTTTCGCAGTTGTCGTAGAAGAGCCTTGTTGGACTTTTCAGCCCCCTGGCAAGAAATTGAAAAGGAAGAAGGGGAGGTCTATTCAGTAGCAATCCAGATGCGCTATGAAAATCCCTCCTGTATTGATCTTCATGAGCCGGAAAGCTCTTCTGGGGAGTTTGACTTTTCTATGGATTTTATTTTTATTTTTAATGAATCGCTATTGCAGAATATTTTCACCCTTGTTAATTTGCTGAAAGTTTTAGGACTTGCTGGAAGATGAGAAGAAGGGAAGAAAGCAGGGTATTTTGGTTTCCTCCTCATCAGCTGAAGTCAGAATAGATAGATGATTGGATGGATGGATGGATGGATGGATGGATAGATAAGAAAGAGAGATAGATGTTAGATGATATTGATAGATAGATAGAAAAGAAAGAAAGAAATAGAGATAGGTGTTAGATGATAGATAGAGAAAAATAGATAGATAAGATAGATATATAAATAGAGAGAGAGATCGGTAGAAAGAAAGAATGAAAGAAAGAAATAGAGATAGGTGTAGATAGATAGATAGATAGATAGATAGATAGATAGATAGATAGATGATAGATAGATAGATAGATAGATAGATAGATAGATAGATAGATAGATAGATATAGATATAGATAAAGATAGAAATAGAGAGAGAAAAGAAATAAAGAACAGAACAGAAGTTGCCTTTGGACGTTGTGGGAGCTTCATCCCTGGAGGCTTTCAAGAAGAGCCTGGACTGACATCTGTCAGGAGTGGTGTTGGGTCTCCTGCCTGGGTGGGGGTTGGACTAGATGACCTACAAGGTCCCTTCCAACTCTGTTATTCTGTATTCAACTTTTTACCTAAGGAAGAGGTGTGTAGCCTGAGGTCATTTTGTGAACATTAAGACAGATTCCTCTAATCGTGATCACCATTCACCTGGAAGCAAATCCTGAACTCCGACTGAACAAAACTCTTGTTGTCGTTTTTACAACACTGAGCTCCTCTTCACCCTTTTGCAGTTGACTCATCCGTGGCCCTATAACTAAGCCATCATTTCCCAGCCATTCACCAGCGTCCCACATGGTCAAATGTGTGAAAACACAGACCTGAAATAGAATGCAATATAAAAATGAGGTCTTATTTTAACACCCAACGTCCCGTGGGATATATCATTTTGGCAGCTTATAAATATCAGCATGAAATACATCAGGTTGATGAATCTGAGAGTATTACGTGAGGCATTTCCTAGGTGAACATTTCCAAAACAGAATTCAGCTGCAAGATCAAACACTGGATAGACTAAGGGTCTCCGACCTTGGCAACTTTAAGACTTGCGGACTTCAACTCTCAATTTTGAGAGTTAAAGCCCACAAGTCTTAAAGTTGCCAGGTCAGAGACCCCTGGTATAGACACTGTTTCAAGACCCTCTCTCTAATCCTAACCCATATTAGGCTTCACCTCCCTTTGTCTCTCCTCACCTCTCCTGTCCTCTCCCCTCTCCTCTTTTCTCCTTTCCTCTCTTCCATCCTCTCCTCACCTCTCCTGTCCTCTCCCCTCACCTCCCCTCTCCCCTCCTCTCTTCTCTCCTCTCCCCTCCTCCCTCCTTTCCTGTCCCCTCCCCTCTCTTCCCTCTTCTCCTCCCCTCTCCTGCCCTCCCCCCTCCCTCCTCTCTCCTTTCCTCTCTTCCCTCCTCTCTTCTCTCTTCTTCCCCTCTCTTCCCTCCGCCTCCCCTCTCCCCTCCCCTCCTCCTCTCCTTTTCCCTCTCCTCTCCCTCCCTCCCTCCTTCCTTCCATCCTTCCTTCCATCCATCCTCTCTTCCTCTTTCCTCCTGACTTCTACTTCTGTTTCCTTGTTATATGTCAAAGCTGCAAACTTAAAAGAATTGATTCCCAAGCATAGCGGAGAGCCTGTAAGTGCATAATGGACCTTATTTTTGTCACAGATATAAAAAGCATTTAGACTGGATTTATTTTTGTCAATGATATAAAATCCATTTGGAGAGTTTCCATTTGCAGGCTGGGCACTTGCTTTGTAAAGGCAGGGATGCCCATAAACGGAAAATCCTGAGTTTATACTCGCTGGTGGTGAGCTGAAGTTGTTATTTGGGTGGCTGCAATAGCCGGGAGATGATCCACTGGAATCTATCTATTTGGACTTCGTATGAAGTTGGAAAATCTCCATTGTTTACTAGATCATCATTTGAGAGTTAAGGAAGGTCTGGCAAAGAGGTGTGGAAAAAACATGCTTGGTGGTGAGCCAAAGGAATTGTTGTCCAGGTAGTCCTTGACATACGACCACAATTGAAGCAAATTTCTCTGTTGTTAAGGGAATCCCTGCAGTTGTTAAGTTAGTAACATGGTTGTTAAGTGAAACTAGCTTCCCCGTTGACTTGGCTTGTGTCCGAAGGTCGCCAAAAGGGATCACGTGACCTCCGGGATGTTGCAACCGTCATAAATACGAGTCAGTTGCTCAGCGCTTGACTTTTGATCATGTGACCTTGGGGATGCTGCAACAGTTGTAAGGGTGAAAAAATGGTCATAAGTCAGCTTTTGTCGGTGTCGTCCTAACTTCTAACAGTCAGCGAAGAGCTGTTGTCATTCGAGGATGACCTATGTTTTATTTATCATGTTTATAATCCCTCCGGGAAGGATTATCCCATTTAGGGTACATCTTCCAAACGTTTCTTATCCCTAAGATGCACAGTGAATCGATCGCTCATCTTTAACCACATGGTATCCTAGAAAGCAGGGACGCGGTGGCTCAGGGGCTGAGATTCTGAGCTTGTCGATCAGAAAGGTCGGCCGGCAGTTCAGCAGTTTGAATCCCTAGCGCTGCGTAATGGAATGAGCTCCCGTGACTTGTCTCAACATCTGCCAACCTAGCAGTTCGAAAGCATGTAAAAATGCAAGTAGAAAAATAGGAACCAGCTTTGGTGGGAAGGTAACAGCCTTCCGTGTGCCTTCGGTATTGTGTCATGCTGGCCACATGACCATGTAGACGTCTTCGGACAGCGCTGGCTCTTTGGCTTTGAAACGGAGATGAGCACCGCCCCCTAGAGTCGGGAAAGCCTAGCACATATGTGCTAGAGCAGGGGTGTCCAAACTTGGCAGCTTTAAGACTTGTGGACTTCAACTCCCAGAATTCCCCAGCCAGCAGAGGAAGCTTTACCTTTTTATCTTAGAAAGCCCCAAGCTGGTTGCCAAGTTCCAAACTTCAAATCAGCCATTAGTTAACAAGAATAGGAGACAAACAGGTGTCCAAATCTCCCAGTACTTTTCTGGATTTTGCAATATGCTTATTGCCAAGTGTTGCAATACATGTTTCTGGGGGAGAAAATGTGAAAATGTTTATGCTGGTGAAAATGGGGAGAGGTTGATTCATTTTGTGACAGGTAATGAGGCCAGCCGGCGGCCAGGAAGATTATTGATAGAAAAGAATATTTGTAGCTTAGGGTTGAACCAAAGTGAGTCTTTGGTGCCCTCTGAGCTTGGCTGTTTTCTTGCAGACATTTCATGACCCAACTAGGTAATATCGTCAGTGTTAGAAGGGAGTGCTCTCTTTATATACTTGCAAATCACTAGTATATTAAAACGAAAGCAAACTTCACTCCCTTCTAGCACTGATGGTGCTACCTAGTTGGGTAATGAAATGTCTGCAAAAAAAAAAAAGCCAACCCCAATCAATTTGGGAGATTATTTAATGACATTTAGAACAGAATAAGAAAGTTGGAAGGGACCTTGGAGGTCTTCTAGTCCAACCCCCTGCTTGGCAGGAAACACTACACCACTGCAGACAAATGGTTATGCAATCTCCTCTTAAAATCTTCCAGTGTTGGAGCATTCACAACTTTTGGAGGCAAGTTGTTCCACTGATTAATTGTTGTCACTGTCAGAAAATTTCTCCTTAGTTTTAAGTTGCATCTCCCCTTGATTAGTTTCCACCCATTGCTTCTTGTCCTGCCCTCAGGTGCCTTGGAGAATAGCTTGACTCCCTCTTCTTTGTGGCAACCCTTGAGATATTGGAAGATGCTATCATGTCTCCCCTAGTCCTTCTTTTCATTAAACTAGACATACCCAGTTCCTGCAACCGTTCTTCATATGTTTTAGCCTCCAGTCCCCTAATCCTCTTTGTTGCTCTTCTCTGCACTCTTTCTAGAGTCTCCACATCTTTTCTACATTGTGGCGACCAAAACTGAATGTAGTATTTATTGGGTTAGGGATTGGGAAGAATGCAAGACCCACCCCCCCTACCCCAGTCTGAAGATACTTTACTCAGTAGTGCAGCTGGCAGTGAGTTCACAAAAAAATATTGAAAACCCTTGGAGAAAACCTGGGATGAAATGAAAGAGTTATTTCTGCCTCTCCTCCTTCTTCAGTGTCTCCTGGACAGAAGGCAAACTGTTCATTTCAGAGCGTGACTCATTCGGTCCTTCAGTCCTGAAGCCTTGATGAATTTTCCAAGTTCATTTTAGCCCCAGGTAAAGAACCCAGAAGCTCAGAGGGTTTCATTATCGCTATCATAATGTTTGGGCTGAAAGTCACCTGAGAGCAATTTATAATTCACTGCAGTTCTCGGGTATCAAGTTCGGCGATCGATATCATACTCAAACAAGACGGAACTGACCTAAATTTCCATGAACTGTTCTGGGGGTGTTTCGGTTCTTCTTTTGAGAAATGGTACGGGGAAAATTTTCCTGAGCGTCATAAGAATATTGTCTAAACCTTTGTTGGAAGGTATGGTTTTTTAAAATTTCATAGCTGTACGTATCGTCTTCGTTTAGACAACTGGGCTTGTGCCTCCATTTGCTACCCTGTTTCCCTGGAAATAAGACCTCCCCGGATAATAAACCCAATTGGGCTTTTGAGCGCATGTGCTAAAATAAGCCCTACCCCCAAAATAAGCCCTCCCCGAAAATATTTAAATGCATGCACAGCCTATCCTCTGCATTTCCTCTGGTTCTTGCTGTGCAAACAACATGAGGTGAGGAGGCGATGCCGGAGAGGGGGGGAAAGGAGGGGGGAACATTCCCCATGCACCCCATATGCCCTTACTTAATGGCTGATCCCATAACCCTAGCCACTGCGCCCCTTCTGTCACGCTAATGCCACCGCAAAAAGAGGGGCAGGCCCAGCAACGCATAACACAGCAGCAGCCATGAGGTGGCCACGCTCACCGCCTCCTGCACCTTGAAAATAATAAGACCTCCCCGAAAATAAAGCCAAATGCTTATTTTGGGAGTCAAAAGAAAATAAGACCCTGTCTTATTTTCGGGGAAACAGAACTAGTTGGTTTTCGGAATTGTTGCTTAAGTGTTGACTTTGCTGTTTCTCAGTCTGTGTTGGGAAGAGGGGTGGGTGGGGGTGTTTGACCAGTTACTGGCTGGCTGTAGGTTTTCAGGTGGAGCAGTAAGGCTGGATGGGTGGTGGAGAGAAATTGAATTCCATTGCAAAGGGGAATGCTTCTAGAAATACCGTTAAGTAAGACCCATCCTTATGAATAAGGATTCCTATCGAAATCCATCCGGCGTGCATTTATTTGGCCGTGCCGTGCTGGTTTTGGCATCGTCCTGGAATGTCATCTGAGCCAAAATATCATGAGGAAGTCAACTATTTTAGAAGTCGTTGCTTCTCTTTGGAAAATGTGACTCAAACTCAGGTCTGCCTTCCAGACTGGCTTGAACAGTGACCTCTGTCTTCTTAGGACCAAGAATGCTTTCAAAAGCCACTGCGAGACGTCTCTTCTTGGGTTTTTGAGCTTAGCCTGTCTTTGAAGTGGGGCTGACGCATCGAGAATCCTTCCCTCTGTTTCATTCCTCAGCTATGCGCAGAATGCTCTACAGGTGCCATTGGCTCCAGCATTCCATCTACTTCTGCCTTTAATCTCACTTTAAAGGCGTGACCTCAGGAGACCAAATGAGCCAGGTTCACCACTACAAGGACAAAGATTTGATTCATACTCTGTGGGCATGAATGTCCTGGAATTGCAAGGGAAAAGAGCAAGGGAGATTGCAACAAAGATGGGCAGCTTGCATGTTCTTCCTCTCGCTGGCCTTTGGAGTCCGCCCAGTCCGTCTGTGTCCCTTGGGGTGCACATCTGCATTGGTATGAATGTGGTCTTCAGTGGTCATCGATGTGAATGAAGATTGCTTTAGGCTACGTTGTCCTAAGCCAGGGAAAAGAAATAAGAGCTAAAGGAATCAGAGATGGTGTTAAACTGTGTAGTTATCCATCTGAAATTCATTCATTCATTCATTCGGTGGCGTAGTGGTTAGAGTGCAGTACTGCAGGCTACTTCTGCTGATCACCGGCTGCCTGCAGTTTGGCAGATCGAATCTCACCAGGCTCAAGGTTGACTCAGCCTTCCATTCCTTCTGTGGTCAGTAAAATGAGGACCCAGATTGTTGGGGGCAAAATGCTGACTCTATAAACCACTTAGAAAAGGCTTCTGACACAGAGCCATCATCAGAGCCTTCCCCAGATTCCAGGACTGGCCCATCTTCCTCCCCAACCTCTTCACTGTCTGAATCTGCTTCCAGCTGTCCTGGCCGCTGGTGAGCCACAACATTGGGCAGATGTGACCAGGAAATGATGGTCCTTCAAATAACCTAGTCCAAAGCCATGTGGGGCTTTGAAGATGAACACCAACAGTTTCAATTGGACCCAGAAGCCAATCATTCACACAAGCGTACATGCCTATCCTCATCTGATGGGGAAAAGCTTGGTTTATATTGTCCTTAGATGTCTTTCCCACATTTGAATTCCACTGTTGGGATAGGATAAACGCCCAGTTCTACTTTTATCTTTAAAAAAACGCAGATTGGCTTTTCTCCCACAAAAATTCCACCAGAAACTGTTGACGTCTTCCACGCAGACTTGAAGCCACTTAAGACCACTTGGAGAAATACAGTTGAGCCAAAATGGTAAAAAACAAAAGAACGTTGATAGACCTTCAACATTTTAATGCCATAATTACATCCCCCAAGTTTTTTTTTTTTTTAAAAAGGCTGTCACTGAGATTTATGTCCACCTACTCCTGGATTTGTTTGAGCTGAAGTTATTTTACGTAAGGTTGTTGGCTCGAATGGCATTGCCTTGGAACTATTTTATAAATAAATTGTCTATGTAGGCAGACACCCAAACATAAACAGATACAAAGTCTTTGCTTATGACAAAACTGGCTAAATTAAATATTACTGTCACCCTTACAGTGTGTTTAGGAATAACAGCTGTGGTGCTAAAGATCACACTTTTTTTTTTAAACTATCCATGATTTCTGCAGGCAGTCAACACGTTGGCATCCCAGAACTTCTTAGGAAGACAATTCCATACCCCTGAAAATAATGACAAAAGGAGAGTTTGGACTTGAAATTTTCCATCTCTAGAAATTTTTGCTTTCCAAAGATCTGGAAAAGATTAACAACTGTTCCTCTTTTACAGCACGCACTTTCTGCTACAAACAGATGGGTTATTTTCAAACCCGAGAAGCATTTCCTTTGGTTGCTTTTGTAAAATAACAATCCCAGCCTCCAAATTGCCCTCCCTTTTCCAACTTTCTAAGAGTGTTTTCCATTCTCTTCCAGGCTGCTTCCTTTACCCAGTAATTTTAGAGAAACCTCTATAGTTGTTCTTTAGATCTTTTAGCATTCTTAAACAACTTTGCTTGTTCTTCTTGCTAGATAAAACATCTGGAGCTTCACCGGTCAAGGCCTATATTATTATCCAATCCTCTTTAAGCCAACGATGGAGCTTCAGAGCATCATTAAAAAGGCCAAATATTTTCACAAATGCCTTTAATACCTTTCATGAAGGAAGAGACTAGTGTCTTTAAATCTTCCCTACATGTTGGGGTTTGATGTGGCTCCTGATTAGAATTTGGTTATTTAGAGTAGAATAGAATAGAATAGAATAGAATAGAATAGAATAGAATAGAATAGCAGAGTTGGAAGGGACCTTGGAGGTCTTCTAGTCCAACCCCCTGCTTAGGCAGGAAACCCTACACCACTTCAGACAAATGGTTATCCAACATCTTCTTAAAAACTTCCAGTGTTGGAGCATTCACAACTTCTGGAGGCAAGTTGTTCCACTGATTAATTGTTCTTCTCTGCACTCTTTCTAGAGTCTCCACATCTTTTTTACATCGTGGCAATCAAAACTGGATGCAGTATTCCGAGTGTGGCCTTACCAAGGCCTTATAAAGGCCTCAACCGAACCAGTCCAAAGTAGCAGGAACCCACCTCTGGGTAGCTGTCTTTACATATTTATGGCAGTCTTTGAGATTTTTCCTATGTGTGTTGTCTGTATTGTATGCTTGTGTGATGGACATAAATTGTAACACCACAACTGTACAGGTGTTTGTCTGTCCCATTGGGATCCATGGCTCGTACTCTTCAGCACAAGTATTTCGATATTACAGTTTCTAAGACTTTCCCAATAATTTTGTGCGCCGGAAGGAAGATGATCAATATTCAAAACCAGGAGGAGAAATCCATGGATCTGATTGGAGTTAAGCAGTAGACCTGTCCTGTTGAATGCCCCTTTCCCTCAACCTGTGGAGCAGAACCAATTTCCTAATCAGCAGGTGCAGGAGAAATAAAATTGCCCTCTCAGAAGGTGCTAAGAGATTAAACAGGTTATAATTGAGGCTTTTCAGAGAGTCGAGTTTTAAGTGAGGTCACAAGCCCCTCTAGGTGTTTAATTAATAGGTAGCCGATAAGGAGATGGAATATTTAAAAGTAGGGAATGCAGAAAGCTACTGTGAAATTGTCAGTTGTGAAAAAAAAGGAGGGAGGGAAGGAAGGAAGGAGTGATGGGTAGAAGGGAAGGAGGGAAGAAGAAAGGAAGGAGAGAGGGGGAGGGAGGGAATAGGGGAGATAAGGAGTGGGAAGGAGGAAGGAAGGAAAGAAGGAGTGATGATGGAAGGGAAGGAGGGAAGAAGAAAGGAAGGAGGGAAGGGTAGAGAGGGAATGGGAGAGGGAGGGAGGGAGGGAGGAAGGAAAGGAAGGAAGGAAGGAATGATGATAGAAGGGGAAGGGAGGGGGAGGGAGGGGAGTAATGTAGGTAGGTAGGTAGGTAGGTAGGTAGGAAGGAAGGAAGGAAGGAAGGAAGGAAGGAAGGAAGGAAGGAAGGAAGGAAGGTGTCAGGGTTCCAAGTAGAAAATTTGGTAGGCCTGAAGTCCCAAAGTCAAAAGATTGGCTTCCAGGTCTGACAGAAAGAAGGGAGGGAGGGAGGAAGGAGTGATGATGGAAAGGGAAGAAGAGAGGGGGAGGGAGGGAGGGAGGAAGGAGTGATGATGGAAGTGGGGGAAGAGGAAAGGGAGGAGGGAGAGGGGAGGGAGGAGTGATGAAAGGGAAGGAGGTTGTACCAAAGAAAAAAAAATAGATTTTACGTTATCCTTGTACGTTTCATTTTGGTTTTGCCTGAATTGATCAACCCTTGTTACCAAACTCATTTCCCCCGAATGTTGCAATTCACAGTTGTTTTACTTGAACATCCGGGTGTGATCCAGTCTGGATTATAATATCAGCATAATTCAGAATTATGGACAAGGTACGAGGTGCTGGCAGCCTTCCTCCTCCCTTGTTACTACGATGGCATCCTTGGGCTGGGGAAAAAAAATGCCTTCTCGAGGTCATCTCGTTCCTCATTCCAGCATTTTATCTCCTCTCTTTGGCCTTCTTTTGCACTTGTGCATTTCTGCTTTGATTTATCTGCTACCAAAGGAAAACAAAAGAAAGACACGGTGGAAGAGGAGGAAGAGACTCAAATAACGATTCTTTCACGCTGCTCTCTGCTGCAGTTAGATAATGAACAACTGGAATGATAGCCAGTGGAGACATTAAGAGTCAAATGTCCATTGATCTCAGCCAGACAATAAAGAAAGCCTCAGCGTGATCAGGTGGTATGGATGGAGATGCTTCTTGTTGAGAAGAGATTCAACAGTGGTCACGCCCAACGGGATAATGTGAAGGGTTTGCAGCAGAAGTGGTATTCGACCTGTTCTGACCAGTTCTAGTGAACCGGTAGCGGAAATTTTAAGTAGTTCGGAGAACCGGCAATACCACCTCTGGCTGGCCCCGCCCCCAACCTATTCGCTGCCTCCCAAGTCCCAGCTGATTGGCTGGGTCTTCTTTTGTTGCCCTGCACAGGAGAACAGAGCTGGAAAGTAGATTGGTGGGATGGGGAGGGAATGGGGATTTTGCAACATCCTTCCTCTGCCATGCCCACCAAGCCACGCCCACAGAACCGGTAGTAAAAAGTTTTGAACCCCACCACAGGTTTGTGGTTTTCACTTCCTATATTGACCAGAAAAAAAATATCTCCCTTATCTGCCCTACCATGGATCCATAGTTTGGTTGATCTTTTCAATCTCTGCAGAGATGGATTGGTGCAATACCAAAAAAAAGCTATATATCTGTGGCAGGGGTGTCAAACTTGTGGCGTCACGTGGTCATCACTTGACGTATCATGGCTTCCCCCCCCCCCTTCGCTAAAACACTAAAGCGGGCATGGCCAGCATGTGACGGATCTGAGCTGGTGGCCACAATGTGGTCTATGGATATTCTCGCTCATCTAGTTTAATGAGAAGGAGGAGAGACACGATAGCAGTATTCCAATATCTCAGGGACTGCCCCAAAGAAGAGGGAGTCAAGCTATTCTCCAAAGAACCTGAAGGCAGGACAAGAAGCAACGGCTGGAAACTCATCAAGCAACTTAGAACCGAGGAGAAATTTCCTGACAGTTAGAACAATTAATCAGTGGAACAGCTTTCCTCCAGAAATGGTGGATGCTCCAACACTGGGAGTTTTCAAGAAGAGATTGGGCAACCATTTGTCTGAAGTGGTGTGGGGTTTCCTACATTTTGCTTCTCACCCAGAACTGAAGAAGCTTCTTGGATGAGAAGTGAACCATCTTCAGGGAAAAACAAGTTCAGTTTCCTCTCAGAAAAAGCACCTTTGGGACACACACACAAAAACGATTCCTTTGCACTTTCCAGCATATTTATTATTTATTTATTCAACAATTTTAATGCACCACCTGACTCGCCCACTGCTGACTCTGGGCAGGTTATAACATTTTATCAGTTGATCTTGATTTCTGAGCTGTTCTTTTCTTCAGGCAGCTCTGCGCTTGCACACACTGGGAACAGGCTCCAGCTGTTCCTCTGCCTCACTGATGTCTGACTCTGAAGGCAGCTGATAACTGGCGCAGGGCTTTACTTAAATCCGACACTGAATTTAACCTTGTTGATAAAAACTTTCTGGCCCGTTTGATTTTGTATGAAGGGATGATACTAATGTGCTCTATTTTTTTAAAAAAAATACTGTTTATTTTAATAGGAGCTTGGTCCTAAATGGGGAGGGGGAGTCTATGGGCCATGATTTTATGACTTACTCAGTCTCCTTTCCAAATGGCTTGCAAACTGCCCCGAGAATGCCTTTATGAGCTGGAAGGAAGATCAGACTTTTAAAATAAATCAATATTATATTTCCTGCTCTCTGAATCACTTCCTAGATTCGGACTGATCTTTGGCAAGGAGGCCGAACAAATAATCATAGCCAATTTAGCGAAACAGTAAAACAACTGTCACATCTGAAATATTCACCCAGGGAAGTCTACTCCAGTATGACTTCAAATGGGTTATGCGGTCACATTGATAGCATAGCTCCATTAACCGCAGTCTCTGGCTGGGATTAGCATGTCATTTTGCCATCATTTCTTTTTACTCTTTTCTACTGGTAGTAATATTACTAATGCACTAAGGAGGCTTTAAAAGGGACGCGGCGGCTCAGGGGCTAAGACGCTGAGCTTGTTGACCAGAAAGGTTGGCAGTTCGGCGGTTCGAATCCCTAGCGCCACGTAACGGAGTAAGCACCCGTGACTTGTCCCAGCTTCTGCCAACCTAGCAGTTCGAAAGCATGTAAAAATGCAAATAGGAAAATAGGAACCACCTTTGGTGGGAAGGTAACAGTGTTCTGTGATCTTTTGGTGTTTAGTCATGCTGGCTACATGACCAGGGAGACGTTTTTGGACAGCACTGGCTCTTCGGCTTTGAAATGGAGATGAGCACTGCCCCCTAGAGTTGGGGACGACTAGCACATATGTGCGAGGGGAACCTTTACCTTTAAGGAAGCCTTACCAAAAGTATTAAAAGGGAAGCTTGATTCAACAATGGTATTTATCCCAACGTACGAGATGGTTATTCCCTAGTTTTATTTCCAGTAAAAAATATGATGGGTTTTTTTTTAAATGGCACAAGTGTTTTCTGAGTAAAGTTTTCCTTTAAAAAAAAAAGCTCATAGCAGTTTAGGGTAGCTATGGCAGGGAAAACATCCTTATGACTTTAAAAAGTAATATCTTGAAATATTGTTATCCCGCAAAGCAGATTTTGCTGCAGCCAAGGAGGAAGAAAGTAACTTATACACCTGGCTGCTCCTTATTTACAACAGAAAACGTCTCTTTGAAAATCAGCGTGCGTTCAAGGAACGGACATTAAATGAATAAATGCCGACTGAAGAAAGTTTGCAATACAATATAATGATGCTAAGTTTGGGGAAGTGACATTTAGAATTGCAGAAAGGGGGAAAAAAAACTTCTTCTTAGGACACCAATAATGGCCTTAAGGGGCTGTTTTTAAAATTAACGATTCACCGAGAATCCACTGCCACTTAATAGCGCTTGAATACTGGCCAAAGTTAAAAGAACTAGATTTTTACGGATCTATATGGCTCTCCAAACTTGAGTTGGCTCTTCTCCAGTTATAAAGACTTGAAGTTTGGGTGATTCGAGAATTAGGTTGGTGTGACCGTATTCTCACAGCTTTGCAAACAAGGAAGAGCATTTGAAGTCCTGATTATTATTTTTTTTTTAAAGGTAAAGAGATGAGGATGTGACTTTGGCTCGATTAATGAACGTGTATTTGGAAAAGTGACCGTGTTTTCAAGGATCAATTCATGAATTGTCTACACGCAGACCTTTGGCTTTAACGGGGGACAGCAGACCACGATCCGTTGGGTCTGCGAGCAGATCTGGGCCTCTTGAGGCTCCGTGTTGCTTCTTCCTCTGCGGTTTGCAATTCCTGGGCTGGAAATTGCCTTGGAGACCATGCTGTGTGGTGTCAGAAAACAAAGGGTGGGAGTTGCCAATAGAAGAGGACATAGGTTGAGAAGACCTTTCGTATAAAGCTCAAGACCCACCTATTCCAAGTAGCTGGCCTGGCTCAACTTTGATCTAACTATATCGCTCCTGACGGGTTTTTATTAGGGTATTTTAATTGTATTTAATTATTTAGGGGTTTTTAAACATTGTGATTTTAATTGTTTTTATTCATTAGCCGACCTCCTCCTTGTACATGTCTTGGTATACGTCTTTGTTATATGTATGTCTTGTCTATATATGTATTTCATATGTTTGTTGTACGCCGCCCCGAGTCCTTCGGGAGAGGGTGCGGCTAAGAAATAAATATTTATTTATTTATTTATTTAAGAGAATATTGATTGAACTGTGGGGTCCTTGGTGCTCTCTGAGATGGGTCATGTTTTGGCAGACGTTTTGTGAGCCAGTGATGGAAGGTCATCAGTGCCTGAAGGGAGTGGGATTTGTGGAGAGGAGGAAGAGGAGGAGAAGGAAGAGAAAGGAGGAGGAGTTAGAGGAAGAGAAAGGAGGACGATGACTGTGGGGTTCTTGGTGCTCTCTGAGCTGGGTCATGTTCTTGCAGACATTTTGTGACCCAGTGATGGAAAGGAGTGGGATTTGTGGAGAGGAGGAAGAGGAGAAAGAGGAGGAGGAGGAAGAGGAAGGAGGAGGAGTTGGAGACAGAGAAAGGACGAGGAGGAAGAGGAGGGGGAGGGGGAGGATAACTGGGATCCTTGTTAATTTCAGAATTTGGATATTTTCTTGCAGACATTTCATTATCAAACTAGGGAACATGATCAGATGATGTCCCTAAATTTGGTGGTGAAATGCCTGCCGGTAATAAATGCTCAGAGAGCAACAAGGATCCCCCTGTGGCACCTATACAGACAGGCGCATACTTTTGCTAATAAGGGCTGGTTTCCGGTTTCTGTTACTGCCGGTTCCCTCAGGGACGCTCTTTGTGCCCATGCGCAGTAGTAGAAAAATTGCTTCTGCGCATGCGCAGAAACAAAAAGCAAGATGGCACCGCCGATAGAACCAGTTAGGGGGCGTGGCCAGCTGAGTTACTATCTACTCGTCTGAACCGGTCCGAACCTGTAGGAACCCACCTCTGTTGCTAATGCAGAAGCAACCTTGTTGTGGCTCAGTCTCTTCTCATTCTTTGCCAATGTACAGACATCGCGTCAGTCAGGCTGTTTTCCTGCAGCTGCTTCTTTAAATGCTTGCAAACTCCTGCCTCGTGTCACCAGCGTCTAGCCGTCCTGCTTTCTGTTGGCCTTTTGCACAACTCCCTTCAGCTCTTCCAAGTCTCCGTCTTTGACAATGACTCTTGACTTTGCATTATGTCTGCAGCATCTCGGCAGCTTAGCTGCTAACGCTTTCAGTGGGTTGTGTGTGTGTGTGGTTTTTTTCTCTGCTATCTAGCACTGAAGGATTCCTTCCTTTTGAAGGCCAAGGTCTTCCCACCCTTTGTCTCCAGCCCCAGTACTGGGAAGGCATCGATTCTATTTCATTCAGCTTTTTTCTGGCAGTGCAGCTTTCTGCTACCACTGGGAAAAATGTGTCCTTGAGGGTACATAGCTCCGTTGTCAGTGTTATGTTTTGCGTTTCCGAGATGATAGGGACCACCTAGGCCATTTGCAAAGGCCGCCAAAGAAACAGTACATCTAAGAACCTACCAAGCTACTCACTGTCGAGGTTATACGGTCAAGGGGGAGGAAAGCACTCCAGGTGTGTGATAGGAAACCTCATGGTTGGTCCTAGGTTTTGTCCAATCTTGGCATCATTGATGCTATATATTACAGATGTAACATGGCTTGCCTATAGAGAGTTTATTTATTTTATTTATTAGTTTGTTAAGCATGTACAACATATCAGGTATAAGTATAAACATGGACATGAACACAGGAAATGAGTACAAATAAATGGGGACAGTGGGACAGGAACAGAAGGCACGCTGGTGCTCTTATGCACGCCCCCTTTACAGACCTCTTAGGAATGGGGTGAGGTCCACAGTGGACAGTTTGAGATTGAAGCTGTGGGGGGTTTGAGGATGTAACAACGGAGTCAGGTAGAGCATTCCAGGCATTGACCACTCTATTGCTGAAGTCGTATTTTCTGCAATCGAGTTTGGAGTGGTTTACCTTGAATTTGTATCTATTGTTTGCCCGTGTATTATTGAGGTTGAAGCTGAAGTAGTTCTTGTAAGCTTAGAAAGTTGCTGGATCCTGGGGAGGGCAAAAAATTGGTCCATTGCGCCGGGGGGGAGGGTGTCACATGCGCATGCACGGGAGTCACGCGCATAGAATTATGGGTATGGGTACACCCACGCACGACCCCCCTCTGCAGTCCCTCTACTTTTGGCACGCAATGGCCAAAAGGTTAGCCATAATCCATTGAAGTTTTATTTTTTATTAATCTCATATGTATCCTGCCTGACTGTCTCATGGTCCCGGGCAGTTCCCAAATAAAAGCACACCGAACAATAACAATAAACTAACACAATTATAACCTTAAACCCTCCCATAAAGTGTCAAATGTTAAGAGTCATTTAAATGGAGTAAAGGCAGCGCTTGTTGTTTTATGCTGTGGCTTTGTTCCTTGTTCTTGCCTCTTTTTCCTGGGAAGTCCCAGCTATTCCAGCTTTGCTGCACCCTTAAAATAACCATCCTGCAGAAAAGAGAACACCTGCCTACGTCTCTCCGACATCGACGGAGGAGCAACTGGACTGAAACAACTGGGCTGGGATAGACTAGCAAGTTTTCACTGTGTTTCATGGGTGAAATCGCCAGCAGATAGTTGGTGGACCAGTCAAGTGTTCCTTTTTGTGTGTGTGAAAACCCAAAGGACTTCTCTGGTGACCCACCAAAAGCCAACTGCCACCAACAGTAAGCTACCTTCTTCCGTATGGAGATGCTACCAGGTAAGTGCATTAAATTTCTAGTTGTTTTCCAGTTCTTCCTTGGGTATCTTGGGCTACAAAGAACCCCAAACTTTCCAGGTTCCTCCCAACCAGAGGTGGTATTCAGCAGGTTCTGACCAGTTCTGGAGAACTGGTAGAGGAAATTTTGAGTTTTTCGAAGAACCGGTAAATGCCACCTCTGGCTGGCCTTGCCCCCATCTATTCTCTGCCTCCTGAGTCCCAGCTGATCGGGAGGGAATGGGGATTTTGCAGTATCCTTCCCCTGGAGTAGGGAGGGAATGGAGGTTTTACACTATCCTTCCCCTGCCACGCCCACCAAGCCACGCCCACAGAACCAGTAGTTAAAAAAAATGAATCTCACCTCTGGTTCACACCCTGGCCTACAATCAGTTTTCATCTCTGTTACTGATGTGGCCATATCTGGTTCGAATGTCAGAGGCATTTAGAAGGACTCATTGTTCTAAAGCAGTGGGTTTTTTTTTTCAAAATTGGTCACTTGTAAAAGTGTGGACTTCAATTCCTACAATTCCCCAGCCAACTGGCTGGAGGAGTTTGGGAGTTGAAGCCCACATATCTTAAAACATGTTGGTTGGGGAGGGAATGGAGATTTTTACAGTATCCTTACCCTGCCACACCCACCAAGCCACGCCTACCAAGCCACACCCACAGAACCAGTAGTAAAAAAAATTGAATCCCACCACTGCTACAAAGAACCCCAAAGTTTCTGACTTCCTCCCAACTCTTTCAGGAGAACAATTGTGTTTCTAAAACTTGGCCAACGCAAACATGGAATAATTAGAGATGTTCATTGCCAGCCACTATCCCCTTGTATTGGGCCCTTGGGTACTAAATAATTACCCACTCGGTGTGGTTATCCAGTTCACTAATTACCCACAGAAATGGGGATCAGGTGTTAACTGCCTGAGAGTATCCTCCAAAGAGCTGGTAAAGCTGAATAGAGAGGTGGTTTTAAGCCAAACTTGGGAAAATATGTCCAATGTGTATCAGTGTTTTATCGTTCTAGGGCAGGATTTCCTCAACTTTTGCCACTTGAAGGCGTGTGGACTTCAACTCCCAAAATTCCCCAACCAGCAGAGCACCTCTTCATTCTGGGAGTTGAAGTCCACAAGTTGCCAAGGTTGGGCACCCCAGATGTTTTCTTCTCTGTGATACAGATGTGTTCAGCCATTGCCTTCTTCCAATATATCTTCAGGCCTGGGTTTCCTGGTGGTGTCGCATGCAAAGACCAGACTGGTCCTCCTTGGCTTTTGAAGACCAACCAAAGTCAGTGAGATGCTGCCACCTAGCTGGTCCATCTGAGCTAACTAGGCTCAAAGAAACCAATGATGTCTAGATGGGGCAAGTCTTTCTGAGGAGATGACCATTTGTGGTGGTTGCTAGCCCAGGAGTCTGGAGTAATTGACCTAGCATAACCTGGTGGCATTAAAACAGAGAGACAGAGGCTACCAGCTAAGCCAATGTGCTTAGTTGTGAGCTGTCACATCCTAACGTAGCTAGGACAGTTTTGATCTACCCACAGGAGACCAGGAGATTCCAAGCCATAGCTTGTCATAGGTTTGAATCAGGGTGAAATCCAGCAGGTTCTGATAGGTTCTGGAGAACCGGTCGTGGAGATTTTGAGTAGTTCAGAGAACCGGCAAATGCCACCTCTGGCTGGCCTCAGAGTGAGGTTGGGAATGGAGATTTTGCAATATCCTTCCCCTGCTGCGCCCACCAAGCCACACCCACAGAACCGGTAGTTTTAAAAAAATGAATTTCACCACTGGTTTGAATAATCACCAATTCTTGTGTCCAAGGGACACGCCCTAATGACTCAAACTTCACATTTTCTGCAGCATCTCTGGCTTGAGTCAGTCCTCCTCATCCTGACCTCAGCCCAGGGACGTTTAGTTGCATGGATGGATGTGTACAGGGGAAACTCACTATTATATCCCTCACCAAAGCCTACCTCTCTTGGTAATGCTTGTCCAATTTTATCATTGTGCAGCTTCCCTACAAGCTCATCCTGTTGTAGACCATGGTTGATAACCTCTAGCCATCATCAAAAACCAGACTTTGACGGGTTGATGGGTTCTTTAGATGGGCTTTCCCTTTGCTTCAGGGGTATCAAGGTAAAGGTGCCCCTGGCACATATGTGCTAGTCATTCCCAACTCTAGGGGGCAGTGTTCATCTCCATTTCTAAGCCGAAGATACAGGGTATATCCTAAGGTATTTTAGGAGACCCGTGGTATCCTAAGGTCTACCTTAACTTCTCTCCTCATCCTCTTGTTTCTATAGCAATAACTTATTAGGTTTGCTAGGACTATTAACTCCACCTGGAAAACAGGTGTGGAGTAAGGCACTTTATATACTCCCAGCTCCACAAATGCGGAATATACCTCTTGAGGTTTACCAAGGGGAATGTTGTTGTCTAATTACTGTGCATGTACAATACATAACACACACACACACACACACACACACACACACACATATACATACATACATGCATGCATACGTACATACATACACACATATGTGTGTATCAAGTGTTAGTTTCTCAACATCTTTACTGCTTTGATTGGATGATCAGCGAAGAATCAATGGGGATGAGCCGGATGTATGTGTGGGTACGAGGAATCTGTTTGCAAAATCAACAAATTGATCACAGTTTGTTTATTTATACATGTCTTTATTTATTTGATACAGCATACTTTTTCGAACCGCCCCATCTCCCTCCAAGGCGGTGTTGAAATAAAACGTCCAAACATAAAACAGCCTGTAAAAATTGAAATGCTTAAATTAAAAAATGGGGGGGAAATGATAAAAATGTTTAAGGCGGGGAGAATCATTAAAACCTATTAAAAATTCAGAATTCTTTGGATGTCTTAAAAAAAAAATCCCTACCCTTCACCTTTCCCACCTGACTTGTCCGATTCTTTAAAAGTCAAGTCATATTCTGGATAGATGAATTTACTCAGGGTTGCAAATCTACTGGGTACCAGGCACAAGGAAGGGAGATGGAGAGAATGAGAGAAGGGCAAGGTGTGTGTGTGTGTGAACATTGTTGCTCGTTCTGCAGCTTCTAACAGCGCAATCCCGGAGGGTGGGTGGGGGAAGAGATGGGTGAGGTCAGTGGAGCTGAAAGGGAAGGGAAGCAAGAAAAAAAATGTATTCAATAACAACTGGTCGCTTTCCAACTTTCAGCTGGCAAGGTTCCACATCCATTGACTGAAATTCTCCTCCCCCTTTTTTAAAAAAATGATTCGGTTTTTTGGAAAAGGAAGCAGAAGTTGGAATATTTGGTATGTGCCAAAGCGGAGAGGGTGTAGGTCCAGGATGATATGATGGTGGTGATTACTATCACACAGTCAAACCAGATGTTCAGGCTGGATTTGGTGCTTTTGACCCACCTAGGATGTCTTTTCCTAAAAGAACCTGGGCTAGGCAGATGTCTTCGGCATCTTGATCCACCTCCCCAGTCCTTCCCAACCACCAGGGCTAGACAGATGTGTATTAGATGTGGGGGGGTTGTCACCCAGTCAGCCAGATGTTTAGAAAGGATTTGGCATTTCTGCCCACCTCTTAAGGCCGTGCCAAAGATTTGGGGGGGCAGGGAGATGTTATTTTTCTGGCGTTAAAGGCAGCGTCGCAAGGATGCAAGCTGTTGCAAGTCTATATAATCAGAATTAGCGTCATTACAACGACATCCGGAAAAGTCTGCTCCTCGTTGTCGCGGCGTTACTCCCCGTCGGACCAGCACCAGAAGCGCGATCTTAGCTTCACCCACAGCCGCCGGCTCCACTGAGTAGATCCTCCTCCTCCTCCCTCCCTCCCTCCCTCCCTTTAGAAAGCCGAGTAAAAGCTCTTCCAAGTATCCGCCGCGGTTCCGCTACCGACAGGAAGATGTAGCTGCAACCTGCTCAGCGAGGCAGCCAGAGGGAAGGGAAGGGAAGGCTCAGCCCAGCGTTCGCCAGAGGAAGTCGGGCGGTCGGACGCGGAGGGAGATGTGAGAGAACCCGGGGCGAGTTGGAGATGGGGAAGGGTAGGGTGGGGGGGAGTGGGCGTGCGTGTGAACCGTCGCGGGGAGGGAGCCCACAGGTGGGAGCGCGTGTTTCGTGGGCTGCTTTGGCAGGAGAGGGGGGGTGGGGGGAGGGCGCGCGCGCGGGGCAGGGAGCGCGCAAGAGCCACTCGAGTGGGTGAAAGGGTGTGGGCGGGCAGGAAAAGTGCCCGCGTTTGGTCGTCGGGACACGGACACGGAAGGCTTGCTCGCGCTCCCGCCTGCCTGTTTATTGCCTGGGGAGGTGGGTTGGGTAGTGGGGGGGGGGGGAGAGTGGTGGAAGTGAGGAGAAAGAGAGACACAGAGAGAGAGACAGAGAGAGAGACAGACAGTCAGACAGAGACAGAGAGGCAGACACACACACACACACAGAGACAGAAAGAGAGAGAGAGGGAGAGAAAGAGAGAGAAGGAGGAAATGGACGGAAGAGAAAGA
Source organism: Natrix helvetica (assembly GCF_964273705.1). Lineage (NCBI taxonomy): Eukaryota > Metazoa > Chordata > Lepidosauria > Squamata > Natricidae > Natrix > Natrix helvetica. Next base: position 24,376,751 of record NC_138559.1, read on the forward strand.
AAGGGGGCGGTGTAAGTCTGCGGCATTCCCAACTGGCCGCTGTTGAGCTTAGGTCCTCGCGCGCTGCCCGGGTGGGTTGCATTTACAGGACGCGCGCGGGCGCGCGCTCACAATCCCCCCCCCCATGTATTAGAGACCTATTATATCCGATACACGCGTCTCCGGGGCGTGGGGGGGGTGACACCCGCACCCGCACCCGCACCCGCACCCAGACAGCCGCGCTTCTATATTCTCCAGCCCAGGCCCGACTAAGTCTCTTCTTTCAACCCCGCCGCTCGCTTTCTCCCGCCGCCCTTCCCTCCTTTCTCAAAAAAAAAAGCGAAAGCGCGGAGAAGTGTGGAAGGGAGGGGGGGCGAGGAAATGAAGGAGCTGGAGAAGAGAGCGGGGGGGGGGGAGAGAGGAGAGGCGAGTCTTGTAAATTAACGGTGCCGGTGTGTGGCTGGTCCAGGAAGAAAGAAGGCGGTGGGCTGGGGGGGGGAGGCGGGAGGGGGGCTGGGGGAGGAAACCGGCGAAGAAAAGAATGGGAAAGCTAAGCAGGGAGAAATAAGCCTGGCGGGACGGGGGGGGGGGGAGAGGAGGGAAGAGGAACGGAGGAGAGGGGGGGCGTCTCAGGGGGGGGGGAGACCTGCGAAAAGGTGAGCTAGAAAGGGGGCGTTTTCCCCACCCAGCCGCCCGCTTCTTCTTCTTCTTCTTCTCCTTTTTTTCCCCCTTCCCTCCAGTCTTTCATCCCCGCCTTTGAAGTGGTTTTAGAACATTCGGAGTTTATGTTTATTTAGAACGTTGGCAGGGAAAGTGGGAGCGCGGGGGGGGGGTAGCGGGAGGGGGCGACTGTAAAGTTTTGCCCGCCGAGAGTGCCTCGCGCTTACTGCTAAACGAAACCGGGTGTAGGGGGGGGCTGGTCTGGGTGGGGGTGAAAAAGAGAGGTGAGCAGACATTTCTGGGGTCGGGGAAGCCTCCGCAACTCTCCCCCTCTCCCCTCCAGCTACCAAGTTCATCGCCTTATGAATTTTCACCTCCTCCCTCGGTGAATAATTAACGGGATGGCTCCCAGCTATTTTTAATTTTATTTATTTGGGGGGGGAGAAGGAAGGAAGAAGCGGGGGAATACAAAGAGAGAGAAAGAAGGGAGGAAGGAGAATAGAAGGAAAGAAAAAGAAAGAAGGAAGAAGAGGGGGAATAGAAGGAGAGAGAAGGAAGGAAGAAGCGGGGGAATAGAAGGAGAGAGAAAGAAGGAGGGAAGAAGGGTGGGGAATAGAAGGGAAGCTTATTCTATTTGGATCCTGGATCCGGGTGTCGCGGAAGGGGTGGGCTGTGTGGGGGTCGTCGGGGAGAGGACGGCGTTGTCCCCGAGTGGCGGCGGCGGCGGCGATGTCTGCGAGATCAAAGTGATTTGAGGGTCGGTTGGCGGCGCGAGAAATCGTTACTTTCTTTCCCCGGGGAGGGGGGGTCCAAAAATTGTCCAAAAACCGAGATGCGGGACCTAAAAACCTTCCGCCTTTAGGAATTATTGCCGTCTGCGTTTACATCAGTTAGATTGGGGGGGGGGGGGGGAGATAAGTCTTCTCCCTTCTGTCCCTCCCCCTCCCCTTCCCCCTCCCCTCCGCGGCAGCCTGTTGCCAGCTCGCTCTTGCAGACTTGCAAGGTGGCTGTCCGTTTCGGTCTTTCTCCTCCTCCTCCTCCTCCTCTGTCCTCCCCCACCCCTCTCGGTATGTTGCGGGGGGGGAGGGAGGGAGAGACCTGGAGGGGGCTGCACCAGCTCTCCCCCACCCTGCGACCCTGCAATTCCCTTTCCCCTCCATCCTCAGATTGCCGGAGTGGCTGCAAAAGTGGCCTTGATTTTTAACTCCGGAGGGCGGGCCAAGGATGGGAAAGGAATGGAAGTGGAGGACAAAAAAGGGGGAGCAGATTTTATATGTGTGCGCGCGTGGATAGCGTTAAAGGTTCTATTATTATTATTATTATTATTATTATTATTATTATTATTATTATTATTATCATCATCATCATCATCATCATCATCATCATCATCATCATCATCATCTTAAATAGCCGCGGCGGCCCTTTGCAACTCTCCAGCGGCCGGGCAGATGAGTGTAGCTCTTAAGTTTTCTTGCCCTCAAAATAGAAGCGATGGGGCAGAGGGGTCTTTGAAAAGCCGGGGGGGGCGGTTCGGGTCGGGTCTGAAGCTTAGGAAAAAGCCCACCGCTCTTCTTCCTTCCTACCAACACGCAACCCAACCTCCTGCCCCTCGCTTTCCAAATTTGACTCCAATTTTGGGGGGAAGACTGGACTTTTCGCCACCGCTGGAGGAGGGTGAGTTGCAAACTGCTTTTTTTCAAACCCCTTCCGACGATTTCGAGATGCCTGTAATTTTTTTCCCCTCTCCTCCTCCTCCCCACCCCAGATATAACTTTCCAAAAGGGGGGAATGAGGGGTGGGTGTGTAAGTCTACCCATTTCCCCTTTACAAGAGGGGGCTGCGATCTGTTTAGTTTCTCCCAGGTGTAAAAAGAATGAGTAAGGGCTGCAGAACTGGTCTGCTTTGGTTCCAGCGAAGAGTTGCAAAATGTTCCCTCCCGCTAAATTAAATATTATATGTCGATTGTGTGTTCGAGACATTGACGGCATCCAAAGATTCGTGGTGAGCCTCGGAAATCTATTTTCTCTCGGTTCTTTTCCACCCACCTGCACACCGAAAGATTTGCCTGGCCATTTTCGAATCTTCTTTATGATTTGGAAATCTTGATGAAGATTTCTAATCTTTTTTTTTTAATTCCCTTGAGATTTTATTTTTCTTCCGTTCCTGGCTTCCTCGGTCTTGGGTGGGCTGGCTGGCTGGCTGGATAGATAATAGATGGATGGATGGATGGATGGATGGCTTGGAGACTTAGGTTTATTAACAACAATGGCAATCCCTCTTAATATACTGATATTATAAATCTTACTGACATGTGAGAGATTTATTGGACTTGCGCCCCTCTCTGTCCCTGAGACCCTAACTTGTGACGTTTTGGATTCAAGTCCACGGGTTAGGCTCTTGGGAGCTGTGAGTTGTGCCCCTACATCCTTCTCCAGTGTGTACGGATTAGGGGAGGAGGGGGCTTTAGAGGAAAAAAAGGGGGAAATTGTTTAAATCCGAAGCCATTCTGAGCCTTTGTGTCCCTGGGCCTCTCCTGACTCCCTGCCCCAAAGATCTACAAGTATGTTTTTAAAATGAAGACCACAAAGGCTCAGCTAATTTTTTTTTTTATAAAAAAACCCATGTATTTAAGAGTCATTTAATCTTTGGGTGCCATGCGTTTATTTGTGGCGTCCCTCTAAAGGTGCGAGTCGATGCATTCCTTTTTGTAAAGCTCGTGCCTGCAAATTTATTTATAAGAGGGGCTTGGGTGCATTTGAATGTGCAGAGAGAAGCTTTTGCAAATGTATGAACCGAAAAACCTTGGGGTTCCCCCCCCCCCCAATGCAGCAAAAGGACTCCTGGTTTTGATTGAAGCTTTTAGGCTGAGCCCAGGATGGCAAGATTCTGGCATATATTTTTTATTCTAGCTCAAGCTGTCTAGTTGGGTCTTTTAATATTCTAGACTGCCTTTCCCCTCTACCTCTTCCCGCCCAACGTTCAGAAGCCTTTTCTGCAAATTAATATTGATCATAAACGGGGACCTCAACGCTTGGCCATACCCAGAGTTTTGTGCCTATTAGGGCCCTGTGAATAAAAAGGAAGTCCTTATTTCTCCTGTATGCCACCCACCCACCCGTTAACCCCCTGCCCCACACATTCTTGAGAGCAACATACAGTACCTCCAGAGCGTAATCGAAACAGCTCGGTACCTTGGTGCTTGACCTCAATCTATCTTTCAGCTTAAAATCCCAGCATGCTTCCTGCTTCCAGCCTTAAAAATGGAACTATATTTCATAGGCAGACGTATGGTGTACGGAGAGATGGTCGGTCGCGAGGCAGTTATGTGTGCAACTCTGGCATATTTATTTTTGTTTTGTTCTGTTTTTTGGCAAAGGGTCTATGAAACCTGTTGGAAATGACCTATCGGTTAGGGAAGGAAGGGGGGGGGAAGATGGGGGCAATTACTATACTATGGAGGTGTGATGGGCTTGTGGGTTAAGGCTTGTGGGTTTGCTATGGTGCCATTCCTTGAAATCCTGCCGCCTTGCTCCATCCTTGATCATGAGGTTAGGGACTGCCTTGCACTTTTGTGTGTGCGAGGCGTCGTGGTTTTGTTGCGTTTGTCCAGAATATGCCATCGGGATGAAATCAGAAACGAAGGGGAGAGGCCTCTGGTTTTATTTTTAAAAAGATGAATTCTAGGATGTGTGCCTCACTGAACTTAACAGGCAGTTGTCTTGAAGGCATATGCTTGTGGTCGTTCGCCCTAGGATTCAATCGGATGAGTGCTGAATTACAAATGAATCCCATAGAAATTAGCAAGGCTCATGTTTGGGTAAAGGCACGCATGGGTCCCCTGATATGCATCAAGTGGGTGGAAGCCACAGGAGTGAAGAAGCTGCTGGCGAAGTGGGAAAATGTGGATTTTTGAATGTGAATTTCACTGCATTTGCACCGCCTCAGAATTCAGAGACAAATTAAATTCCCATTAAATAGAAACAGGTAAAATTCAGATTGCCCATGAGGTAACATTAGCCATCTTTTGATTTACAATACAATGGTGTGATTTCCCCCCCCCCCCAAAATTCAATATCAACCAGAAGTGAGATCTCAGCCCTGACTCTTTTCTTTAAATAAAAAATAAATGATACACTTAAAAATAAAATAATCAGGCCAAAATTTCTGTTGTGCCCAAGCCTTTCTATAGATTTAGCTTCCTTCGAAATCTAGAGGGGTGAGGCTGGTTTTGCATTCTTCCCGGAAATTATATTATTACATTCATGAAATTATAATTCTATCATATTGTAGTCATGAAATATGAATATACCGTTCTCAAACTGGGCATTAGCTATGGGTGAATAGAGGATTAAAAATTAAAGTGAAAGAAGGCATTATACATATATGGCTGCAGCCGTGCCACCCCCTGCCTGATTGCCAAATTAAATTGGGCAGAATCATATCAGTAAGTGTAATGAGAACCATCTCCTTCCATAGCCTGTTCTTTGGCGAAAGTAAAAACAGAGAATTTTGTCCCTGTGTCTAGAACGGTATACAAAATTCAGGGAGCGGGAAGTGTAGTAAAATAACAATGCCTGAAAAAAACCCCACTCATTCATGACATGCTTTGTAACAATGCAGAATCTTGCCTCTTCCTATGGCAGACAGGTTTCGCTGCCTCCTCCCCTCCCTCCGTTCCTCCTCTCAGGAGTAACATCAGTGAAGTTCAGTGAAATGAGTAACATAATTGGGAGTTAGTTCAATCACTACCAGTCTAGACTAGTCCAGACCCATCAATTAAGCAGGAGGGAGGGGAGGTTGGTGGTGGTGGTGGTTCTCCCTCCCCTTACTTCTTTAAGGGGAAAACACACTTAACACAAGTACGCTACTACTGATAGGAAACGCCTTTTTCTCCAACGTGCAAAATTTTAGCCGGATCCCAAATAAAGGATAGAGGGAGGGAGGGAGGGAGAGAGGAAGGAAGATTTTGACAAAGAGGAAAGAGGGGGAAGAAATAGGAACTTTAAAAAAAAAAATTGCAAGGAGAGATAATCTTGGTGATACAGTATATATATCACGCATACATATATATCCTTCTCGGCTTCCCTTCCATATTGTCTAGGCTGTCATTTATGTCATCTTTGAGGTGGGGCCGCAATTTAATTGCACTATTAATGTCTCGAGTTGGAAGAATTTTTAGGTAATCAAACAGGAATTCATGTTAATAATGAGAAGCATGTTTTTTTTTTTTTTTGCTGCTTAAAAAAATTATTCTGTCTCTCTGGAATTCCTTTCCTCTCCTTTCCTTTCCTCCCTCTTTTCTTCCTTTCCATTCCTTTCCTCCCTCTTTTTTCCTTTCCTTTCTTTTCCTCCCTCTTTTTTCCTTTCCTTTCTTTTCCTCCCTCTTTTCTTCCTTTCCTTTCCATTCCTTTCCTTCTATTTCTTTCTCTTCCCTCCTTATTTTAATAGGAGCATTCACCTTATAAAATCAAGCCATGTTATTTAGGCTACGTTAAAATTGTTCCGGTGTTTCTCTAATTCTGCATGTGTAAAATGTAAGGGGGGGGCAGTAGTCACACACACAGCAGAAAAGATAGCTTAGTGCATATTGGATTGTCTGTACTGAAATATACCTTTACAGGATTTTTTTTTAATTTTATTTTTGCTTTTGTCTTTGGAAATGACAATATCTCGAAAATGTCACTTGGTTATCTTGATGGCTTTTGTGCATTTTAGTTTTGCAAGGCTACAATTTCTCTAACAGGATGAATTGTGCTGGCTTAAAGGTTAAAAGGGATAATGGGCTTTTTTTCCTCCTTTTTTTCATATTTTGAGTTTTGGTTTTTTTTGGCCTGCAGTGGGCCGGGCTTGGTTTCTGCAACGGTCTTTTTTTCTCTTGATTTTCAAGAGCTTTTGAACGCAGGTGGTATAACTTGAGAGCTAAAATGGAGTCCAATTTCTTTATCTTTCTTTCAGTCATTTCTTCCAGGGCCTTAAGTATTTTCGCTGAACCTGTAACCAATTAGATAGCCCAGCATACAATTAAAGACGTGGTCCCGATGAGATGATTGATGTGTTTTTAATTGATTTCTAATTTTAAATACCTTCCCCATTATGAAAAAAAAACCCAAAACAAAAAAGAACCTCCCCAGCTTACAAAAAAATTCAGTTCTGGTAGCAGATCCATCAAGTGTGATTTAGTTACTTGATGTTTTCTTTTTTCATCACAGGCTGACCATTTTTAAAATCCTTTTCAACTCCTGTGGTTGGATGGAAATTGTCGGTCTGGTCTGTTAAAAATCTCCCGTAGCTTATCGAGAAATATATGATTTGATGCGGCTCCATGTGCCCCTGTGGAGGGTTTCCTTCAAATTTGTTACAACTCCTTAAATTCTCATAATTGCCCCCATGTGATCTTTGCAATCAAACCAATGCAATCCTAGAGTCCATCTAGAAAGCCCACCCACCCACGCACCCACCCACCAAACCGCAGAATGAAAAGGATGATACAACTCTTTTTTCCTTTGAGTTTATTGTCTTATATCCTGTGGGGGGAGTTCATGGCCACAGTCCGTGCCAAAAATATTGTCTCTCTGCCATGGTTCAGGTATTTTTTAAGGTTGCTCTCTATTTATCTATTTATCTATTTGGTTATGTGTCTATCTATCTATATCTATCACCTATTTTATCTTTATCTATCTATCTATCTATCTATCTATCTATCTATCTATCTATCTATCTATCTATCTATCTATCTATCTATCTATATCTACCCAATTTATTAATTGCCCATCTATCTCCCTCCCAGAGGGCTATTGGCCTTCCTTCCCTCCTGCACCCCCCTCCCAAATGAGAGGGGTGGGTGGGAAAATCTTTTCTTTTCCTTTTTAAACTCTGGAGAACACACACATTGTTTCAATAATCCGGTGCAATAAATGCTAATTAGTAATGCTTGAGGACCCTATCAGTCAGAGTAATTATCATAATTTACCTCGTTCTTGTTAAACGCATTCCTGGCTGATTTACATTTGGAGCAGAACAATTGGGGACCATCCCCCCCCCCAATGGATGGATGATGAGTTGAGTTTCCTACCTCTGACACCTCCCTGCCCTGACCCAGCCCATGTTGCATTTTGCAAATCCTTCGGTCCAGATCTCCAAAGATTGTCCGTAGGTGGCGTTTGATTTTTTTTTTGTTGGTTTGTTTTTCCAAAACCAATATTTTTTCTCATTACCCCACTATCTATGTGGGCCTGGTGACCTCTTCTTCCCAAAGAAGATCTTTGTTGAGGGGAACAAAGGAAGACTACCTTCACAAAGGCACCATTAAGGAGAGAAAGCAGGAGCAACAGATAAAATGTGTGTGATATGGCAATCTATTTCACGCCATACAAACAGAGACAATGAAATAATGGGTTTGTAGTTGTAGCTAATTAGGGTCTGTCTTTCTTTCTTTCTTTCTTTCTTTCTTCCTCCCTCCCTCCTTTCTTCCTTCCTTCTCTCCCTTCATTCTTCCTTCCTTCCTTTTTTCTTTCCTTCTTTCTTTCTTTCTTCCTCCCTCCCTCCCTCCCTCTTTCTTTCTTTCTTTCTTTCTTTCTTTCTTTCTTTCTTCCTTCCTTCCTTCCTTCCTTCCTTTCTTTCTTTCGGAAACCAGGAGCAAAATAGGTCTCCGAATTCTCTCCATATAAGCTGAGTCTCTCAAAGGGCCACATTCCTTTATTTTAGCCTTGCTCTTCCCTTGATCATTTCCATCTGATAAAAATTGACTGGAGTTTACCCGGATTTGTGCATTTATCAATTAGGCCTCTCTTGTGATGGCTCTTTTATTCTCCATCTGCAAGGTGATTAGTGATTTGCAGCCGAGACTTGTATTTTCTATCTCGGATATTCATACTGAGAGCTGGCATTCTCCGTGTGAAGCGATGGTGGCCATCAACAAAACCCAGATTAAGAAAATGCAGCTGCTTTGGCCATTGATCTCATTCCCCTTGCTTTGTTACCAAAGGGACGAGAGATCAGTCTGGATTTAGTGACGTGCAAATGATTGGAAAGCTAAATTGCTTAGATTTCTACACACACCGGGCTATTTTCTTTCTCATCTTTCTAGCATGCTTCATTGAGAAACTATTTCTCTCTCTAATCCCACTTCCCGGCCCCCTCCTCTTCTATGTATAAAAACATGTTGCCCACTCCATCCTTCCAAGAACAGCCTGGATGACCCTCCCCCCTCCTCTCTGCAACTTTGTGATGGACTCAAAGGTGCTTTTTCAAAAGGCAACTGGAGTTTTGTTTTTCCTTGAAGAGGTTTCACTTCTCATCCAAGGCACTCCTTCAGTTCTGGAGCTCAGTTCTTCAGAACCAAAGAAACTTCTTGGATAGGAAGCGAAACCTCTTCAAGGAAAAACAAAGCCCAATTGCCTTTTGAAAAAACACCTTTGGGACAACCATGACCTGGATACCTGAGAATCCCCGTGGACAACTTTCGGTGAAACTCATGTCTAGCTACTGATTGCTACTTCTGATCACCGATACATTTTGGACTCTACCATGCCAGAAAAAAGCATTCCTTAAACTCCTAGGTAATCACCTTCTGGGGAACTGAGTGAGACGTGGAATCATGCTTGTGGGTACCTGATTTCAAGGACATCTGTCTTACACAAGCTCGACGGTTTGTGATTACAGACTAGAGTCCAATAGGGACCGGGGTTGTTGGTTTGAGCTTGGCGATTTGGTTGCAAACGTTTCATCACCATTCGGGGAGACATCGTCAGTGCGCTTTGAGTTGTGCTCGTCTGTCTGAACACGCCTCAATAACAACAGCCAGCCAACCAATCAAACAGTCCAAAATCACATTAATTTGCATCACATAAAAAGGTATTTAAAGGCCAGTGTTCTGACAGACAAGCACAATTTGAAGTGCACTGACGATGTCTCCTCCAACGGTGACAAAACATTGGCAACCAAATTGCCAAGCTCGGAGCTCAAATCTGTATATTTAAACACAGTTCGACAATAGGGAACCTTCAACATGAGCCACGGTGGCGCAGCAGGTAGAGTGCAGTACTGCAGGCTACTTCTGCTGCCTGCTGCCTGCCTGCAGTTTGGCAGTTCAAATCTCACCAGGCTCAACCAGGTTTGACTCAGCCTTCCATCCTTCCGAGGTCAGTAAAATGAGGACTCAGATTGTTGGGGGCAATATGCTGACTCTTTAAACTGCTTAGAGGGGGCTTTAAAGCACTGTGAAGCGGTATATAAATCTAAGGGCTATTTCTATTCTGCTTTTGGTTCATCCTGGACGTGAAGCCAGGAGAAGCATCTCCAAAGCTTGGATGCTCTTCTTGGAAGCCATGTCTTGAACCCCGATTCACAGTGAAGTCACACTCTGCTGGGGAATATATAATATATGTGTGTATTTATAATATAATATATAGTGTAAATATATATATTTACACTGCTTGATTCACCAATAGACATGTTACCGTATGCTGACTCTCCTCCATGATATTCCATTTGCATTGAAAGTGATTAAGCGTGACTCACCCCGACACGAAATTTAGCAAAGTCAGGAATAGCGATCTGCTTTGTCATCATTCAAGGGCCCCCCAGTCAAATCTTTAACCAAGACAAAACTTTTTAAACCCAATAGTTCTGATTTCTGCTCTTTCCAAAACATTGAAGAGCCACTCCAAGGGAATTTGATAGCACTTCTTTTTTTAAATTTTATTAACCATTACAATTAAAAAGATACAAATGCATGCAAAGTAGAAAAAGGAAAAGAAAAACTGCCTAAAAGAAAAAAGAAAGAAAGAAAAATACTGTAGGAAAAAGGAAAAAGAAACATATGGTAAAGAAAAGAAAAATATAAAGAAATGACTTCCCTTTTCAACACAAAAAGCAAGTTCAACTATATCACTTCTTCTTAAAATACAACCAACAATCTCTTTGTCCCACATGTTGTCCCAAATGTTGGATAACCATTTGTCTGAAGGGGTGTAGAGTTTCCTGCCTAGGTAGGGGGTTAGACTAAAAGACCTCCATGGTCCCTTCCAACTCTGTTATTATTCTATTCTATCTCATCAAAACTCCCTTCTTACAACCCTATAATGCTTACAAACAAATCATTTAAACTTCATTATTCAGACCTGTTCAGCAAAAGTCCATTAACATCTCTATTTTAAACTCGCTCAAATAAACCAACTTTATATTCCTTCCTTTTAGAAATCTTGATCTTTAATCCATTCAAATAATGTTTTAAAATTGATTACGTTTCACTTTTAATTTGTCCCTACTCACAAAATTCTTCAAGTCTCTTTTTGTAAATCCAATATAGGAAAATGATCCAGGTTGCTCCTTTAATTTGTTATTGGTCTATCTTTTTTAATTATTAAGGAATTAGTCAGTTTTATATGCATATCCAGCGTGGCATCTTTTTCCATAGCATTCCTATAGCGTGTTAAATCCATTTTTAAATTCACTTTCAGATAAAGTGTGATAAAACTTTTATCTTGTGTGATAAAACTTATTTCTCTTCCATTATTTCTTTAAAACACAGTCTATCTATAAGGCCAGACTTCCTTAGGATTAACTTCTGGGTCTATTATTCAAAAATTGTATTTTGCTCCATTCTACATTAGTAAATCCAATTTAAGTGGTCTTCTCTAATTGTAATTGTAGTTCCTTCTGGTTCCCTCTAGTGTTCACCCTTCAAAGTCCCATGTTATAACTTTAAAAAAAAATCAAAACAAAAACATTTTCCCATGGGAAAGGTTCTTATAATTAATGTCAAAATCTTATTACAAATCCATCCGGACCCTTAGCCTGTTTGTAATTTTCCAAAATCAACATTCTGATCATTCTCTTGCTGTTTATTAAAAAGTAAAAGTCCTTGTATTTGAAACGCCTTTCACTAAGAATGGAAGGAAACTCAACCAGTGCTTAAATGTCTTGATCCAAAAGTTCCAAATAGCAGGAAAGCAATTAACAAACAATTAAAAAATGATTAGAATTCTTTATTGGCCAAATGTGCTTGGACACACAAGGATTTTGTCTTTGATAATAGAATAGAATAGAATAGAATAGAAGAATAGAATAGAATAGAATAGAATAGAATAGATTTCTTTATTGGCCAAGTGTGATTGGACACACAAGGAATTTGTCTTTGGTGCAGATGCTCTCAGTGTACATAAAGAAAAATTAAATAGAATACATTCATCTAGAATCATAAGATACAACAGTGATAGTCATACAGTGGGTTACAAATAAGCAATCAGGAGACAATCAATATCAATATAAATCATAAAGATACAAGAAAAAGAAAAGGTAGTATGTGATCCCAGGGTCCTTCAAGGTATTGACCATGCTTTGAGCCAGATGGTGATTCCCTCATCTCCCAGAGCTCTAAACCCATTGGAGAACATTACCTTGCAATTTTCTCATGAGGAACAATTGTCTGGAGCACTTGTGGGCAATCTCCAGTCCTCTCCATGTCTGGAGGGGAATTATGAAAAGTCAGTCTACCAGCCAGCAAATTCATTCCATCAACTGTCATCATCTCCATTTTTAGCAGAGCCATCTTCCATTCGTCATTTCTTCCCCAGAAGTTTGAAATTGGATAGCGCTTCTGTAGACGGTAGATCCTGAAGGCTATGTAATTCTGTTTGCAGTTGTTGGTGTCTAAATGCATGTAAACACTTGCTTTTTATGTTGCCTTGTAACATATATGGTACCTATGGATTGTTCTATATGCCGTAATTTGGTCTCTGAATGCAGGTATTTCGTGTTGCACTTCCTCAAAAGTTTTCTTCCTCTCTAAAAGAAGAGTGGGTCAATTTTTCTTCTTCTCACCCTGCCTGAGAAAAACACTGTCCTTCCAATTTCTTTCTTTGATGATGGTTTTTGTGGTTCTTCATCATTCAACGAGGCAGAGGAAACAGGGGCCAACATTGTTGTGTACTCTTCTGAAATTGCTCTGGCTAGACGGCTTTTCCAACTGAAAAGGGGAGGGGCTCCCTTGTAGGAGGAGCTTGGTCAGGACATGGAGGTTACACATCAGAAACCAAGGAGGCTACCACTTGGCTGGAGTGACAGCGGTTCAAGGAGAAACTGCACCGTTGCACACACTCCTTGGACACTTGAATAAATATACGGTCATGGTCATCCGTAAGATCTTTCCCCCCCAAAATTATTTTCTTCCCTTTGAGAGAAAAGTGGTGGAAAAATATGTGGGGGGAAATTGTTCTGCCTAGTTGTGCCATGAAGCAATATTCTACTCTATTTTCCCTCCTGGAATTTGCATTTAACCAGAGAACTCCAGAAATCTGCTTGTCTATATATACTAGTAGGGAGGGAGGTAAGTAGACAGAGGGACCAGTGTTTGTCAACTTTGGCAACTAAGATGTATGGACTTCAGCTCCCAGAATTCCTAGTCATCCCCTACAACAGAGCCCCCACCCCAACCTTTTTGGCATCAGGGACTGGTTCCGTGGAGATAGGTTCTCCTGTGGACCAGAGAGGAAGGCATGGTTCCATGTACTGCATGCATCCCACATGTGCACAGATGGGGCCTTACCCATTTACATGGCTTGGTTTCTGGTGATGGTGGTCCTTGGCCTGGGTTTGGGTGAAGAGGAAGAAGGGGAGAAGGAAGGAAGGAAGGAAGGAAGGAAGGAAGGAAGGAAGGAAGGAAGGAAGGAAAAGAGAGACAAGGAAAGGAGGGAGGGAAGAAAGAAATAAAAAAGAAAGAGAAAGAAAGAGAAAAAAGGAAGGAAGGAAAAGAGAAACAAGAGAGGGAGAGAGGAAAGAAAGAAAGAAGGAAGGAAAAGAAGGAAGGAAGGAAAAGAAGGAAGGTAGGTAGGTAGGTAAGCAGGTAGGTAGGTCTAGGTAGTCAAAGTTCAACTAGTGAATGAAAGGGTTGGGCCATTCATATATTTAGAAAGAAATATACATTAAAGGTAGAGAACCCTATAATTATACCCCATAATTATATATAAGGTGTAAATGGAAACACAAATAACCACATTTAAGATGCGCTGCCAGAATATCCCATTAGCCTCTCTGAATTCAACCATTGTCAATGGCGTCCTTGTGCAGAGCTCTTCATCCAAAGAGAGATGGAGATGGTTTTTTCAATCGTGACCATGTCAGGTAACCATAGGATGATCATGCTCCCTCCCCCCCCCCTTTTTTAGCAACTGTCACCTTCTGGTGCAAAACCCAAATTGAGTATGCATACCTACAGGGCTACTTTGGTGTAGTGGTTAAAGTCCTGGCCTAGAAACCAGAAGATAGTTGGTTTTAAGCTTCTTTTAGTCATAGAAAGCTGGCTTGGTTGTTTTTGGGCCAATCACCAAGAGACTATGAGTTCTAGTCCTGCCTTAGCTATGAAACTCAGCAAGGTGACTTTGGGCCAATCACCAAGAGACTATGAGTTCTAGTCCTCCCTTAGCCATGAAAGCCAACTGACGTTGGGCCAATCAACAGGACATTGTGACATCTAGTTGCACCTTAGGCATGGCTCTGAAAGTCTTCTAGTCTAATTCCCTGCTCAAGCAGGAGACCCTCTACCCTTTCAAGTAACTGGCTGTTCAGTCTCTTCTTGGAAACCTCCAGTGTTGGAGCTCCCACAGCTTCTGAAGGGAAAGCTATTCCATGGGTTGGTTGTTCTCACTGTCAGAAAAATTCTTTCTTCATTCTGGGTTGGTTCTCTCCTTGATTAGTTTCCAGCCATTGTTTCATCTTTCAAGTCCTTTGGAGAATAGGTTGACCCCCTGTTCTTTGTGGCAGCCCCAGAGGTGCGTTCCTACCAGTTCGGACCGGTTCGACTGAACCGCTAGTGGTTTGGCGGCTGGGTTGCTGGAACCAGGCCTGCCACTCCCCCGAACCGGTTCTCCTATGGGGGCCGCCATCTTGATTTTTGATTCTGCACATGCGCAGGACAATTGTAATTGCACACATGTCATTTCCCCCCTTTTTTAACGTTTTGTGCATGCACAGATCTATTTTTGTGCAAATGTGCATGCACCTAGAGCTTGCATCTGGTGAGCGAGCGTACGAGCGCAAAATGTTTGTGTGCACCGAACCAGAAGTAATGCCGGGACTGACTCAACCCTGGCCAGCCCCTCAAATAGTGGAACACTGATATCATGTCACCCCTAATCATCATCATCCTCTTCCTTTTCCTTATTATAATTGCTGTTGCTGTTGTTGTTATTGTTATAATTATTAGTCATGCACAGTCAGCCAGATGTTCAGTCTGGGGTTGGCATTTTTGTCTACCTATCGAGTCCTTACCAAGGAGCTGGGATAGGCGATTCTGGATGTTTGAGGGTGTTACAGATATCGCCGCAGGATGGAAGCAGCTCCAAGTAAAGCCGCCTTCTGAAATTGACTGATGGGAGAATTTGTCAATGCCTATGGTGTTCAAGTGGTGCTCCAGTTGTTTTGGGACTGCACCCAAGGTGCCTTATTACTATTGGTACAACCATTGATAATCCATAGTCACTCAACTTCAATTTGCACATCGCAATATTTTATTATTATTTTCGAGCTCTTTCTCTTCAATTTGTGCCTCACCCAGCGAACCAGACTTTTTTTCTTTTCCACAATAGTGATGTCAGGTCAGATGTCTGTCTGGATCCAAAATTCCCACAGGATCTTGACATTTTCGAGAACTTTTGTCCATTTTGGTGTTCTCAGTAATTTTTGCTGCATTCGAACCCAAACATCTAGCAAAGCTTCCAATGTATAATTTTGGCGTTGTAGATAATCCGTTGGTGAGATTTTGCTGCAGCCACTGATAAGGTGACCTGCTGTTTCATCTTTCTTGTTGCGCAAGCGACATCTGCTGTTGTCGCTAACATGTTGAATTTTTGCTTTCGTGGGCTTGGTCTGCAAGGCTTGTTCTTGGGCAGCCAAAATGAAGCCTTCAGTTTCTTTCTTCAGCACTCCTTGAGATCAGGAGTGCTGAAGAAAGAAACTGAAGGCTTCATGTTAGCTGCATGTTCGTTTTTTTCGTTGTTGTTGCTTGATCTAATTGTTAATTGTTAACAATTAACAATTAAATCAACAATGGTTTGTCCTACCAAGAGGCAAAGTGGTAGCCAACAGGGTGTTGGAAAAGAGTGCTGCAAATGATGTACAATTTATCCTGAATTCCAATTGCTTTATATTCCATGGTCCATGTTGAAGATGGATTCCATAGCCAGCCCACTTGGTATTCATTCATGCAATGAGAGGGCTTCAGACAGCAAAATGCCTTGAGCCAGCCTTGAGCTGAAGCATCAATTTAAGCCAACAGGATCTTCTTTCTATTCTCCCTGGAGCACAGAACTCCTCTGGTGGACTGTCCCAAGGGGACCAGTGGGGTAGAGCTTCCCTTATAGATCCACTAAAAATTCATTCAGGGACACTTATGCCCTTCTACTGTCCTAGAGCAGGAACCTAAGACGTACTCAGATGGCTTCAACAGAAAACCACTTTGCCAATTCCAATTGCTATCAAAATCACAATAACAATGGAAGAGATTATTTGAAGCTGAGGGTTGAACTGTGGGTCCTTGGTGCTTTCTGACCTCGGTTATTTTCTTGCAGCTGTTTCATGACCCAACGAGATGATATCAGTGGTAGAAGGACTTCTAGTACTGATGATGTTACCTTGTTGGGTCATGAAACATCTGCAAGAAAGCAACCAAGCTCAGAAAGCATCAAAGACCCCAAAAATCACAATAAGGTTTTTACATTCCAATGATATTCATTGCTGAGCTGAAGGTCTCCTTCTCCTTCTTAACCCTTTTACCTTTCTCTTTACTTCTAGCTGCCTCTTCTCTGCCATCCGTCCTCCTTTGCTCCTACGAGTTAATCTGTTGGCTCTACTCGCATCTTTCCCTCCCTTTCTCTCTCTCTCTGTCTCTCTCTCTCTCTCTCTCTCCCCCCACCCACCCACCCCACTCCCCTGCCTTTAGCTTCTGGTTTCATTTTTAGATGACAAAATTCAAGGCACACAGCTTGGCTGTCTGGTTACCATGGCAACCTGAGCCCTATTATCGTACCTTGTCATTCATCAAGCGAGAATTGTGCTTGACAGACACAGACTACAGATGCCTGCAGTCTGGGTGTGAGTGTGTTTGTGAGTGTGCACACCAAACATACATACATGCATGCAGGTACACAGATATGAATGCACACACACACACACACACACACACACACACACACACAAACACATATACACGGAAATAGACAAACACATGCACACATGCAATGTTGCAAATAGTCCTTCGCATTTTGTGCAATTCTGTTCAGTTGCCAGAGTACCCTGTTTTCAAGTGGAATATGAAGATTTTGGCCATGCCTGCGAGCTTCGTAGATATTTCGTCTCTCTCTCTCTCTCTCTCTCTTTCTCCCTACCCCCACCCCAACTCTAAGGAAATTTATGATGCATAATCCAGAGGAAATGGTAAACTATTGATTTTTGTTCTCCTTGTTCGTGGCAGATTCATTAAGCCACAGAACGCTGTGTGACTGGGTCCCTTCATTCTATGGCATTCTATTATACTTAACACCATCTTGGGCAGAGAATCCTACGCCGTGAATCAATAACGGTTTTACTAATAAGAGGAATCATAAAAGCAGCCTTTTAAATCCGTCTCTTTTTGCCAAGGATCTCATCGCATTCCGGATCGCCCTGGGAAAGAGGCTGGGAGCAGAGCGAGCGAAATGCGAGAGACAAAATGAACTGACATTTTTCAGCCAATCACCGGCAGGTTTTTTTTTTTTTCAGATGCTGGACCAGACCCAAATGTTCCTGAAATGCGAGAGAGAGGTAATTGCTTGTCACTGCTCAGAAATCCAAATTAATTCCCGAAGTGCACAGGCGAAAAACATTTGCAAGGCTGCAGTTAAATCTCTTCTCCATCATTGCCATCACCTTTTTTATTGGCTTTAGATGAACTGTCTGCTTGGGTAGGTATTGGTTTTCTAGGCCCCTGGCCAAGGGATATTTCCCCACCCCCACCCCCAACATAAATTACTAGATCTTTGCAACAGATCATACAGAAGAGGAAGCCTTTCTGGGCAGATGCAGGGGCCAGTGTACCTATGTGGGATTTTGAGGTTGTGTAAAATAGCTGCTGCAAAGGCTTGCGTGTTCACAAAAGATCAGCCATGGAAGATATAGCTAGGCACAAAAATATTCATTTGCCAGGAAACTAGAGTAGAGTAGAGTAGAACAGAACAGAACAGAATAGAATTCTTTATTGGCCAAGTGTGATTGGACACACAAGGAATTTGTCTTTGGTGCAGATGCTCTCAGTGTACATAAAGACAAGATCCATTTGTCAAGAATCATAAGCTACAACACTTAATGATTGTCATAGGGTACAAATAAGCGATCAGGAAACAATCAATATTAATATAAATCGTAAGGATACAAGCAACAAAGTCACAGTCCTGCAGTCCTAAGTGGGAGGAGATGGGTGAGAGGAACGATGAGAAGATTAATAGTAGTGCAGACTTAGTGAATAGTTTGACAGTGATGAGGGAATTATTTGTTTAGCAGAGGGATGGCATTTGGGAAAAAGCCATCCTTGTGTCTAGTTGTATAGGTGTGCAGTGCTCCATAGCATCATTTTGAGGGTAGGAGCTGGAACAATTTATGTCCAGGATGTGAGGATATTTTTACTAGGGACATATTTTGGTCACCATGTTACAAAAGAAGATGTCAAGACTTTGGGAAAAGTGCAGAGAAGAGCAACTGGGATGATTAAAAACATGAGGATTAAAACATACAAAGAAGGGTTGCAGGAATTGGGTATGGCCAGTCTGGAGAAACAAGAACTATGAAGGGGACATGATAGCAGTCTTCCAGTATTTGAGGGGCTGCCACAAAAAAGAGGCAGTCAAGCTATTCTCCAAAGCAGTGTTTCTCAAACTTGGCGACTTTAAGTCCTGTGGACTTCAACTCCCAGAATCCCCCAGCCAGCATAGCTGGCTGGGGAATTCTGGGAGTTGAAGTCCACAGGACTTAACGTCGCCAAGTTTGAGAAACACTGCTCCAAAGCATCAGAAGGCAAGGCAAGAAACAGTAGTTGAAACTAAGCAAGGAGAGAAGCCACCTGGGATTAAGGAGAAACTTCCTAACAGTGAGAACAATTAACCAGTGGAACCACTTGCCACCAGAGGTTGTGGGTGCTCCATCATTGGAGGTTTTTAAGAAGAGACTGGACAGGCGTTTGTCTGAAGTGGTGCAGATTCTCCTGCTTGAGCAGGGGGTTGGACTAGAAGACCTCCAAGGTTCCTTCCAGCCCTATTCTGATACTTCTAGCTTCATACTTCTAGCCCATAATACTCTTTACTCTCTTCTTTTTTCTTTTTTTCCCCAAACGGGCAGGAATGTTGCCATGAAATCCAAAGATCTTTTTTTAAGATCTTCCCCCGTATTTATTTCCTAATGCTGCTTCTACGGGTCCATGTCCAGAGAAATGGAGTGCATCAGGACATCCTTGCACAGGTGACTCCAGGCACACCATGGTTATCATCGTGGATCTGATTTTGGTTGTGACGGGTGGGAGGATGCCACCGCGACCCCTGATAGTGTAATGGGTGTGACGGTGTCATCATGCACCTAGTGATGTGCCAGTCTGATGTCATCGTGCATCTGATTATTTTGTGGTGAGTGTGATGACGTCGTCACGCACCTGATGATGTTGTGATGGATGGGACGATGTCATTGTGTGCATGATGTCACTGGGGCCAGAAGTCCTTTGCATCCATTACAAAAAAACAACAATAACTCATGGAGCAGGGAACCCCACAAGCACTAAAGAGAAGAGTTTGGGACACTACGTTGGTGACTTGGCCTTAGTGTTTTCTGTAGGACCAAAAGATAGACCCTTCTATAGACCTGTCATCCCCTCCTTCTGAATCGGAGACATGCACAAAGTCTTAGAGGTCCTTTGTTGTTCTGCAAAGCATCAAGAGGCGGCAGGAAGTGGGCATGGCCAGTGTAGAGGAAAGGAGGACTAGGAGGGGATAGGATAGCAGCCTTTCAGTATTTGAAGGGCTGCCACAAAGAAGGGGGAGTCAACTTTCCAAAGCACCAGAGGACAGGACAAGAAGCAACGGATGGAAACTAATCAAGGAGAGAAGCAACCTGGGATAAAGGTGACACTTCCTAACAATGAAGACAATTTGCCAGCTTGACTCCAGAAATTGTGGGTGCTCCAAAACTGGAGACTTTTAAGAAGAGTCCGGACAGCCACTATGATATAGGGTCTGCTGCTTGAGCAAGGGGTTGAGGTAGAAGACCTCCAAGGTCCCTTCCGACTCTATTCTGATGAAATGAAGTTGACATCATACTTCTAGCCCACAGTACTTTCTTTTAACCAAGGAGAGTAGGCAGCCAAATCATTGTGAAGCAAAACCTCACTGGGATAAGTCTTTCCACCAGCATTTCCAGCAAGTGAAGCAGCCACCAAAGTCAAAGAAGGATGATGGGCGTGGATGAGAGGATCCAAAGAACCACCCCACAATGGATCACTGAAATGGACCTCTTTGCAGGCAAGAAATCGTCCCTATAGGCGATGGCTTGGCTTTATAGCTGAAAGGACCATCAAAATATCATCCTGAATCGCCAACATAGTACGTCCTTAAAATGCTGAATGAAATTTGTCCTTTCGCTTGCCCATTCTTTCCTTGATGTGCTCACTTAATGCAGACTTGGATTCCCTGAGGTTCTCTGAGGGCCAAGGTCTCCACAATTGGACCCGGAGCTACAAATATCCTCTTTTATTGTTAATCCAGACAGTAGAGTCCACAGGTAAAAGAGAAGAGTGCAAAAGTTGGCTTGAAACTCAACGTTAAGAAAACTAAGATCATGACATCCGGCCCTCTCAATTCCTGGCAAATAGATTGGGAAGGAATGGAGGTAGTGACAGATTTTATTTTCCTGGGCTCCAAGATCACCACAGATGGAGAATGCAGCCAAGAAATTAAAAGATGCTTGCTCCTGGGGAGGAAAGCTATGGCAAATCTAGATAGCATTTGCCAACAAAAGTGTGTCTAGTCAAGGCTATGGTTTCCCCAGTTGCAATGGATGGCTGTGAAAATTGGACTATGGTGCTGGAGAAGAAGACTCCTGCAAGTCCTTTGGACTGCAAGGCCATCAAACTGGTCAGTCCTAGAGGAGATCAACCCTGACTGCTCTTTAGAAGACCAGATCCTGAAGAGGAAACTCAAATATTTTTGGCCACCTAATGAGAAGGAAGAAGGACTCCCTGGAAAAGAGCCTCATGCTGGGAAAGATGGAAGGCAAAAGAAGAAAGGGACAGCAGAGAATGAGGTGGCTGGATGGAGTCTCCGAAGCAGCAGGCGTGAGCTTCAATGGACTCCAGAGGATGGTAGAGGACAGGAAGGCCTGGAGGAATGTTGTCCATGGGGTTGTGATGGGTCGGATGCTACTTGGCAACTAACAACAACAAGAAGAAGAGTCCACAGAGCACAGACAGATATGATGTCTGGAGGCTACGTGCGATGATGGACAACCAAGGGCTCTCTAGGTATGTGTAGCCTAAGGAAGAGGAGACTTAGGAGAGGCCCCATAGCCATCTTTCAATCCTTGAAGGGCTGTCACAGAGAAAAGGATGTTGATTTATTCTCCATAGCACCTGAGGGCAGGACAAAAAACGATGGATGGAAGCTCATCAGAACCTGGAAACCAAGAAGGAATTTCTTGGCGGTGAGAACAATTCATCACTGGAACAATTTGCCTCCAGGAATGTTGGGGGCTCCAGGACTGAATGTTTTCAATTGTTTCTTGAGACCCTCCAGGACTGACAGCCATCAGTCCTGGATGGTCTCAGGACTCTTGCCAGGAAGTTGGACTAAAAGGCCTCCAAGGCCCCTTCCAGCCTGATGATTCTACAATTCTATAATTAGCCACTGGCTTTGTAATTTGTTGGGTGGTGGCAATGAATAATTCCAGGCCAAGGGGGAACGGCATATTTACAACCTCCATCCCAAACTTACTCAGCATTTACTCTTTCTGCCACTGCAGGGTTAATTTCCTGTGTTAACTTCCAACCTACCTTTTCATCCCCTCCTTCCCTCCCTTCTCCCCTCCCTCCTCCTCTCTCTCTCTCTCTCGAACATTTCCCCAGGCAAGCATTTGCAATAGAGAAATGAACAGGCAGAAAGAATTAAATGAAACCAATACTGCTACCCTCGCAGAGAGAGAAAAATTGCCGCGCCAGAATGGATTCTGTCCTGCACTTTATCTATCAGCAGCTTTATTTTTTTATTTTTTTATTTCCCTTCCCCGATCATATTCGTTCAGCCTCTCCTGTGGGCTGGAGGAATGTTGTCTTCCCAGAGGATCTCATAAATACACGCATGCACCGAAAATATTTTCTTTGTGTATTAATATTACATGGCCAGCGTCTCCAAGAAGGCAGGCGCTTGTTCCCTCCCCCTCCTTCCCCCTCCGCCAACTTCAGATCTCGACTGCAAAATGGCTTCTTAAACACCCCCCCCTTTTTTTCCCCTCTTTCTTTTCAGCGTTCACATCTGTCTGGAATAAAAATTGGAATTTTTAAGGGCAGTCCTGTCGGAGAGCAGATTGTAGCAAGAGAGGGAGAGGAAGGCTGGAGATAGGCTTGTAATGAAGGAGTGGGGGGACTGGAAGAAAAAAGAAAGGAAGGAAGGGAAGAAAGAGAAAGGAAGGAAGGAAAGAAAGAAATGAAAGGAAGGAAGGGAAGAAAGAAAGAAAAAGAAAGAAAGAGAGAGAAAGAAAGAAAGAAAGAAAGAAAGAAAGAAAGAGAAAGAAAGAAAGAAAGAAAGAAAGAAAGAAAGAAAGAAAGAAAGAAAGAAAGAAAGAAAGAAAGAAAAACAATTTCCTGGGCATTATTTTCTTCCGTTAGCAAAGCAATTGGATTTATGTTTGGTGTCGCTGCCTATCTGAGGCTCCCTGGCCCTGAGACAGAATGGCAGCCAGCACGGTGGTTAGAGAAAAGAATGAGAGACAGCTTAGTTGAATGTTGCAGAAATATTTAACTCTCTCGCAGCCTGCCCGATCGGAGACCACTGCGGTTGGGAAGCCTTCTGAATTTCAGTTCATTTCCTAGAGGTTTACCCACAAGTTCTCCTAAGTGACAACATTTGTGGCTTCGTCACAGTTAGGTGGGGCTGCATGTTCTTCCCAGCCACCTTAATATATGTATACAGGTAGGCCTCAACTTACAGCCATTGGTTTTTAAAAAGGTAACGGTTCCCCTTGCACTTATGTGCTCGTTGTTCCCGACTCTAGAGGTAGGTGCTCATCTCTGTTTCAAAGCCGAAGAGCCAGCGCTGTCCGAAGATGTCTCCGTGGTCATGTGGCCGGCATGACTCAACGCCGAAGGCGCATAGAGCACTACCTTCCCGTCAAAGTTGGTTCCTATTTTTCTACTTGCATTTTTATGTGTTTTCAAACTGCTAGGTTGGCAGAAGCTGGGACAAGTCACGGGAGCTCACTCTGTTACATAGCGCTAGGGATTCGAACTGCCGAACTTCTGACTGTGGTGGCTGTCGATCTGCAAAGCTCAGCATCTTAGCCACTGAGCCACCACGTCAGGGACCCATTGAAGTTGCAATGGTGATGAAAAAGGTGACTTCCAGCTGGCCTTTGCACCTGTCCATCCCAGCATCAAAACCTAGGGTGCTTCACATGTATTTACAAGCGTTGTAGTGACCCAGAGTCAAGAGGTCGCCATTTGTGACCTTCCCAGTAGGCCAGCAAAGTCCATGGGAAAGCCAGATTCACTGAACCACTGTGTCAAAGAGGTCATAATATCTGACAAGGCTCACTTAACAGCTGTCTTGCTTAGCTGTTGTCATATGTCAAGGACTACTTGTACCCATGTACCACCTGTACAGATTGAATGAAGCAAGAGGATTTAGGAAATTGTAGCAATACTTGAACGTGATGTGTTAATACCACTTTCTAAGGCCTTGGGAAGGCCACACTTGGAATACTGCAGTCAGTTTTGGTCGCCACGATGTCAAAAAGATGTGGAGACTCTAGAAAGAGTGCAGAGAGGAGCAACCAAGAGGATTAGGGGACTGGAGGCTAAAATGTATAAAGAATAGTTGCAAGAAAACTTTGATTGCCTGTCAGACTCCAATGGGGCCATGCAGGGGCAACTCTGTAGGCTGTGCTTTGAGTCCAAGTTTGGTTGAGCCTTGCTGAGTGATGATGCAATGAAAGAGCTTTGGGATTCCTATTATGGCTCTGCCAGTAGATCTTTGTTATGTAGAATAGACTGGCTCAGGCCTTTTAATGGCCCATTGACAAAGGTGGAGGCTATTAAGAGTGAGTCTGTTTCCTGCCTAAAAACATGTTTCTCTGGCCCAGGCCTTAATGGTCCATTGACAAAGGTGGGGGGCGGGATGAGTTTCTTCCTCCCTTTTAGGGGGAAATATTCTGCCCATTTAATATTTCCTAAAATATTTCATTTTCTAGGAGAGAGATGGGTGCTAACTTCCTACAATGGTCATTTCTGCACATGCCTTAAATCGGGGGTGGTCAACTATGAACCCTTTATGACCTGTGGGCTTCTACTCCCAGAATTCCTGAGCCAGCCCTAGTAACTTTGAATGGAGTGAATACATTTCTTAATGTTACATTTTGGAAAACTGACTTGCTGCCATCGATGGAGAATGTGTGTGTGTGTGTGTTTGTACACATACATACACATATACATATATACATACATACACACACACGTATGTATGTGTGTGTATGTCTGTGTGTATGTACTTATAGTATATTACTTAAGAAGGAAGGCAAGACCGTGTCTGGATGGAGTTGTTGAGATCCTCAGAAGGAAAAGGGTGAGAAGTTGAAAGAAGGATAAACAAAGCGTAAAGCAGTAGCTGTATTGGATAGAAGCAAGGGATGTTTGCAAAGACGGAAATAGCAACATGAAATCATAGAATCCAAGGGCTGGAAGGGACCTTAGAGGTCTTCTAGTCCAGCCCTTGCCCTGGGCAGGAATCCTTAGACCATGCTGGTCAGATGGTTGCTCAATCTTTTCTTGGAAAACTTCCAGCGATGGAGCATGCATAAAAATAGACGGAGAAGTACAGGGAAGGGTGTTTTGGTCATTCTTTAATTTCTTTGGCTGAGTCTTAATTTTTTCTGCACTCTGCACAACGTCGCTTAACCTGAGAAGGAACAGCCTAATGGATATGTCTGTTGTTATTATTATTATTTTAACTTTACTTTTAAATCCTCTCAGTTTTTCTAACACAATTGAGGAAGAAACAATCAGTTTCCCCATTGTTACAATAATGAAAAACCGGAGTATCTATCTATGTAAACCCAAAATAGAGCATCATTAGCGTAACTTCAGCTTCAGTTATTCAAAGCATTCCCCCGCCTCTGTTTGCATTCATGAATCAGTCTAGGAGTTCACCAAATTATTGCAGGTTTCTCAAACATATTTCAGGTATATATATTTTTTAATTTCTTCAAGCCCAGAGCACAACTATACATTTGTGTGTGTGTGTGTGTGTGTGTGTTTGTGTGTGTGTGCACGCACTTGTGTGTGTGGTATTCCTTTTGTTAACTGAAAAGTCTGAGACAATTGCAAGCATATGAATACAGTTATTTACTTACAACCTCTCGGAGACTGCTACCTGTTGACCACGATCCATATAGCCAAAGTCCTATTTATGCTAGGAATAGAAATAGGGTTCACCATGCTTGTTCAAAATTGCAAATGTTAGGAAATCATCATGGAGGGAGGGAGGGAGAGAGAAAGAAAGAGTAAGAAATAGAGAGGGGAAGAGAGAAAGACAGGAAGAGAGAGAAAGAGAGAAAGAAATAGGGGGGGAGAGAGAGAAAGAGAGAAAGAAATAGGGGGAGAGAGAGAAAGAGAGAAAGAAATAGGGGGAGAGAGAGAGAGAAAGAGAGAAAGAAATGGAGAGGGAGAGAGAAACAGAGAGAGACAAAAAGAAATAGCAAGAGAGAGAGAAAGAGAGAGAGAGACAGAAATAGCAAGAGAGAGAGAGAGAGAAACAGAAAGACAGAGAAAGAGAGACAGACAGAGAAAGAAATAGCAAGAGAGACAGAGAAATAGAGAGAGAAAGAAGAAAGGAAGGGGGGAGAGAAAGAGAGATCTCCAGTCCAGAAATGCTTCTAAACAGAAGCTTGGGAGATAATGAAAATCAGCCTCTGAGATAACCATATATTTATTGGGTTTGTAATGTATCAAATGTAACAAAAGTAGAGTGTCTGAAGTACTCCATGTGTGGCTCTTTCACACTCTTTGATCACACAATTCTCCTTTTAATTCAGAGGCGGTAGAGTTTAAGTGGGTTCATTGATGTGTTAAGTGTGGAATGGTGTTTTTTTTTTTGTATTCAATTAAAAGAGAGAGAGAAAGAGAGGGAGAAAGTCTCTATTATGTGCCCAGAAAAAAAGACTTCCATGTACTTGTTTATTGAGACAGGAAGTGGGTTTCCCACACAGACAAATGTCCCTGAACTGCCAAAGAATTGTGTGTGGGGGGAAAGAAATGCAAAGGAAACTCAATTTTCTACCTGGCATCAAATCAGTCTCTAAAGGAAGATGGAGACAATAAACTTGGGTTTAGGCTGAATAATAGCATCTGATTGATTTTAAGGGAAGAGAGGGAGGGAAATCCCCCCCTGCTCTTTTCCCCTTATACAAAGAGGAGAGGGTGGGGGGTGGGGAAGTGAACTGCAAAGCTTTGCAATAAATCTCTTTGTAGTTTTGGCTCCGGGCTTTGGGGTTTCATCTATTGTTACACACTCCAAAAAAGTGTTTTTTCTTCTTCTTCTTCTAAAGAAAATAGCAATATGGAACTGTCTTATAATAGCAGGATTCTCTCCTAGTGACGTTCATTTCCTCCTCTCCCCTTCCTTCCTTCCTTCCTCCTTCCCTCCCTTCAGTCTCTCCCCTCCCTCTCCTTTCCTTCCTTCCATCCTCCATCCATCCTTCCCTCAATCACTCCCCTCCTTCCTCTCAATCCATTCATCCTTTCTTCCCTCAATATCTCACTCCCTCATTTCCTTCCTCCCTCCCTTCTATCAATACCTTTCCTCCTTCCCCCTCTCTCCTTTCCTTCCTTCCATCCATTCTTCCCTCAATCTCTCACTCCCTCATTTCCTTCCTTCCTCCTTCCCTCCCTTCAGTCACTCCCCTTCCCCTATTAGGGAAAGTCTTGGACCTCAGGAGGTCACTGTGCCTCAGATAGGTGGGTGTGAGTCCCTTTTTGTGAAGTGGGGCCTTGGAGTCCAGGTGGGCCTTTTTGTTACGTACCTGTCTCCCTGCTACATTTCATTGGCCCTGCCGGAGCTACTGAATGTATTAGCCGGATTGGTGGTTGATTTCCCCAGGCTTATGGTTCTGGGGGATTTCAATCTGCCTTCCATTGGCCAGACATCCGAGTCAGCTTGGGAGTTCATGGCTTCCATGACGGCTATGGACCTAACTCAGTTCATTCAAGACCCCACTCATAACGGGGGACACACGCTCGACCTGATTTTTGTCTTTGGACAGTGGATGAATGATCTAGATTTAGGGGATATTTCTATCCAACCCTTGTCATGGTCTGATCATTTCCTCATCAGGCTTGACTTCCATACCGCTACCTCTCGCCGCAGGGAGGCAGAACCGACTAGATGGTTCCGCCCCAGGCACCTGATGGACCCTGAAAGGTTCCTGGTGGACCTTGGGACTTTTCCTGAATCCCTTGCTCACAGTTTGACCGAAGCCCTAGTGGAAGCCTGGGATAGGGCGGCCACTGGGGCCTTGGACCGTGTTGTACCTTTGTGGCCTCTGACCCAGTGCCGATCCCAGGTAGCTCCCTGGTTTACCGAGGAGCTCTGGAAGATGAAACGCTGGAAAAGACGCCTAGAGAGTGATTGGAGGGCCAGCCGGTCCGAATCCAACCGAACACTAGTAAGAATTCATATTAAATCCTACTTAGTGGCGATAAAAGTGGCAAAACGGCAACACTTTTCCGTTCTTAACGCGTCCGCAGATAACTGCCCAGCCTGCCCTGTTTAGGGTGACCTGCTCCTTACTTAACCAAGGAACTGGGGAAGACACCTTGCAGGGTAGGGCTGAGGAATTTGTTCAGTATCTGCAGGATAAAATCGCTCAGATCCGGACAGGCTTGGACTCTGACTGGGTAGATTCGGGTGATTTGACAGGGATGAATCTTGTGGAAACTATCTGGGATGAGTTTGACCCTATGACTCCCTCTTTGATGGAAAGAGAGAGAGGGAGAGGGAGGGAGGGAGGGAGGGAGGGAAAGAGAGAGAGAGAGAGATGGCCCATCACCTAATCAAGACCTGGCAAGGTCAGATGCAGGCAAGAGAAAATCCCCTCCTCTCTGCTCCGTCTTCTGTCCCCCATGGCACTGTGATTCTGAAGCATCAGTCAACTCCTGGAGCTACTCCAAGGCTGCTGTTGATATTTCAAAACGATTCTAATCTCATTTCAATAATAGCTTCTGTCTCTTTTATTGACATGTATGCCATAACATTCAGGGCTAAATTGACAGTGCTAATAACATCCTCTGTCTCTCCTTTTTTCCCCTCCCCTCTCTCTCTCTTTCTGACTCTTTCTCTTCGGACAAATCTGCATTTTTATTTCCTTTTTTTTTACCCGGCATTCCTATTGATTGCAAAAGGGAAGGGCTTTCATCTTCTTTGAAAGCATTAGATAATTGGGTACTATAAGCAGTTACTGACATAAGTAAGTAGGGCTAGAGCTAGCTGTAGTCTCTCTTTTCTCTCTCTCTGTTTCCTCTCTTTCTTTCTCTCCTCTTTCTTTCTCTCTGTCTCTGTCTCTCATTCTCTCCTTTCTCTCTCTCTCTCTCTTTCTTTCTGTGTCGCTTGTCTCTCTCTTTCTCCTCCCTTTCTTTCTCTCCTCTTTCTCTCTCGGTCTCTCTCTCTCTCTCTCCTCTTTCTTTCTCTCCTTTCTCTCTCTCTCTCTCTCTCTCTCTCTCTCTCTCTCTCTCTCTCTCTCTCTCTCTGTGCCTCACTCTCTCTGTCTCTCTGTGTGTCTTTCTGTGTGTCTCTGTGTGTGTGTGCATGTCTGTCTCTGCCTGTCTGTCTCACTTTCTCTCTCTCTGTTTCTTTCTCTCTCTCACACACACACACACTCACCTTGCAATACAAACACATTCAGAAGACACAAGTGCATTGCTCAAAGGATGAAAATCAGAGTTCTTGGCATCAAGGAGAAGCCACAATGTTTTCACATGTGCCATGACGTCATTGTTCAAATGAAGGGATGATACAATTTGGACCAGATGTCATGCGTTTTATTTATCAGATTTAGAGGCTATCCATCTCTCTCTGAAAGCAACTCTGGGAGATGTAGGTTAAAAACCTGAAAGGAGAATATTTGTAGCTCAGGGTTCCTTGGTGCTCTCTGAGCTGGCTTGCTTTCCTTGGAGATGTTTCATTACCCTAACTAGGTAACTAGAACTGATAACGTTACCTAGTTATGGTAATGAAACGTCTGCCAGAAAGAAAGAAAGCTCAGAGAGCACCAAGGACCTCTTGATAAAACCATATAAAAATGCTATATTTCAATCAAAGGCGGTAGTTAAGACAAGTCTAGAATAATTAACGTTAGCAGGGCAGGATAAGGATAAACCCCACATAAGTCAGCAGTGCCACGGCCTCAAACTGCTTGGAAAGGTGAGGAGACTTGGGGCCTGCCTCACCTCTGTGGGTAGGGTATTCCAAAGGGTGGGGTGGGGGCAAAGCCGATGGCAGATGAGGCTTCTTCCAGGACCCCACCAGTCAAAAATCTTTAACTGATGGGTTCTATATCATCTCAACTCTTCTTAACTAGAAAAGGTGGATGTCATGGAGAGTTATGTAGGTAACCTGGCCCCATGCCATGGAGGGCTTTAGAGTTTACAATCACCACCTTGGACCCACAAGTAGACCAGCACCCAATACAAGTCAGGCTGTAGAGATGTGACAGGTGCCACCTTTGGGCCACACAAAATTGCTCACACGGCCACATCCTGCACCAGCTGAAACTTCCAGATAGTCTTCAAGGGTAGTCCCATGTAGAAGCACGTTGCAAGAGTCCAAGCAGGAGGTGACCAGGGTTTAAGAGCAGGACCTCTCAGTCTAGGAAGGGGTGTATCTGGCACACAACACTAAGTTGAGCAAAAGTCTTCCTAGCCATGACTGTCACCTCTTCCTTGAGGAGGAACCATGAGTCCACGAGGGTCCCCATATCTACCAGATATTAGATGTTCAGGACGTTACTTGCCCCTTCTCCCAGCTGGCATACGGTGGCATCCAACACACAATGAACCCACTTATCTTCATTGAAATTCATGATGAGGAGCCAAGGGTCCTTCAGGTGAAGCATTAAAGTTGCAAATCCCAAACATTGGGCTATTGTTGTACACGGGTGCTGGGAAAATTGTAATTAGGACAAAAGTTTTCTACTTCAGTGGAGGGCATTCTTACTAACCTTTGTAGGCAGTTAGCACCCATCTCTCTCCTAGAAAATGAAATATTTTAGAAACCTCCAAGGTTTCTTCCAGCCCTATCATTCCATGATTTGAAGTTTGCTGGACATCCTTTGGTTTGGCATGGGGTGTTAAAACCACAAGTTCCATTGTTTGTGTCAACGAAGGCCATTTGAGTAATTGCACCATACAAATTTACATCATTAATGCCATTTGTGCAATAACAGAAATGACAAGCATTTATATAGGAAGGCCTACAGCTACAATGAGCTTGTAGCTCAGAAGGTCGGCAGTTCAGCGGTTCGAATCCCTAGTACCGCATAAAAGAGTGAGCTCCCATGACTTATGCCAGCTTCTGCCAACCTAGCAGTTTGAAAGCACATAAAAAATGCAAGTAGAAAAATAGGAACCACCTTTGGTGGGAAGGGAACAGCATTTTGTGCGCTTTCGGCATTTAGTCATGCTGGCCACATGACCATGGAGACGTCTTCGGACAGCGCTGGCTTTCCAGCTCTGAAATGGAGATGAGCACTGCCCCCTAGAGTCTGGAACGACTAGCATATATGTACGAGGGGAACCTCTTTACCTTACAATTTCACGGAGGTTCCCTCCCATAAGGGAGGTCTATGAAAGGGTTCTTGAAGATTGCCATGGTTCCCCACCCTTTTTAACAAATCTTTTATTTATTTATTATTATTATTTTAGAAATCTGCAAGGAGAAACGTGCTCCGGCATCTCCTTGCCAGAGTGTGGGAACCGTTCCACCTGCCTTCCCTCCTCCTGCCAGCCTTGATGATAAGGAAGAGCTGGTCTTCCAGCATTTGAAATGCAGCAGCCGATAGCATAGCCTTGACCCTTTGGGCATTCGGCTTAACGATGGAGTGGTTAGCCTTTTCCTGGTATGGATTGGTGGGGCTGTGATGACTTTAATTAGCATCCAGAAGGTCGTCAGGGTCTCCAGCATCCTATCTATAAAAACAAACCAGTCCCTTAATGAGCAAAGCCTGCCAATTGCAGAGGAGTGAGTGGTTGTGTGAGCTGCAAAAGGAGCCCAGCTGCGTTGGAACGCCAACAGAAGTAGAGAATCCGTGAATGGAGGGGAAATTTGTAACCACTCCTCTCTTTTTTTTTTAAATGGAAGAAACATAACAGAGGTCTCCGAAGCAGGGGTGGGTTCCAGCCCCCATTATTACTGCTTTGGCATGTGAAAAAATTTGCTCCTGCAACGCACGCTTTACTCGCACGCATCCCAGACACACGTTCGCCTTTGCGCTTAAAACGATCTGTGCACAACATTAGAAAAGGAATAAAAATGACATTTTTTCAAGGAAGATTGTTCTGCACACGTGCGGAACAGAAAATCAAGATGGCGCCACCGAGGATACAACCGGTACGGTCAGGTGTCGGCCGGAGTTGCTACCTATTTCGCCGAACCACACCGAATAGGTAGGAAACCACCCCAGCTCCGAAGTTTGTATCATTCGCAGAAAGTTGAACCCTCTTCAAAATATCTAGACCAGTGTTCCTTGGCCTTATCAACTCTAGGGTGAGTGGACTTCAACTCCCAGAATTCCACATTCCAAAAAATTTTGCGTGCCGAACCAGCAGTAACGCCGGCAGGTACCCGCCCCTGATGGTGCCTGATTGGATCATGGGATGGACAGGTGGGTCAATGGTGGATTCCTCTCCCCGTCGCTATTGGTAAGGGGCTCACAGGACCGCATGTCCTTTCGTGCACACGCGCTTTGCAGAAATGTGCAATTCACCCCCCTGTGACACCCAGCTGCTTGTCAGAGCTCGCGCAGGCACCACACGCTGTGCACGCGTACCAATTGGCCAGTTGCTTTAAAAACCGGTATAGAATGCTGGCGGGCTGGTGGGCCAAATGAGCCACCGTACCGGTACGCTGTCAGATGCTCCGGGCTACTACCGTATGGGCCGTACGGGCTGAAACCCACCACTGATGTGAACTTTCTTTTGGGTGGGGAAAACCTGGAAGCTTTCAGATTTGTGTTTTCCCAGATGTGCCAATAGGACATCTCTAATAAAATGGAACTTTGAGGAAACTCAAGCGTCAGAGTCATCTCTTGTTGGGGGTGTTAATTGGAACCTGACACATATTTTAGGTTAGCATGTACCTTATTCAATACAATAGCAGAAATGGAAGGGACCTTGGAGGTCTTCTAGTCCAACCCCCTGCCTAGCAGGAAACCCTATACCATTTCAGACAAATGGCTATCCAACATCTTCTTAAAGACTTCCAGTGTTGGGGCATTCACAACTTCTGGAGGCAAGCTGTTCCACTGATTAATTGTTCTAACTGTCAGGATATTTCTCCTCAGTTCTAAGTTGCTTCTCTCCTTGATTAATTTCCGTCCGTTGCTTCTTGTTCAGGTGCTTTGGAGAATAGTTTGACTCCCTCTTCTTTGTGGCAGCCCCTGAGATATTGGAACCCTGCTATCATGTCACCCTTAGTCCTTCTTTTAATTAAACTAGACATTCCCAGTTCCTGCAACCGTTCTTCATATGTTTTAGCCTCCAGTCCCCTAATCATCTTGGTTGCTCTTCTCTGCACTCTTCCTAGAGTCTCCACATTTGTTTCTCTCGGGTCTACAAGGAAAACTCAGACTGTAAAAAAAGTTTAGAGGGTCGAAAAGCATTGCATTTATCATGGGAGTGACTCTATTCATCTGAGATATTTGAGAGGAATCAGAAAATAGAAAATCCTGAGGTAGAATTGCACAGGGTGAAAAGTTGAAAGGTGTGGTAGTTCTTCTCTTCCAAAGAGCTCTTTGTCCATCAGTCCTACAGCGGCGTTTGGGAACTGGTGACCTTAATAAAGACAGCGAGGTAGGAGTTTATTGTACCGTGAAATTAAAATTTTAATCTGAATTGATGAACAAAAATGCCAAAGCTTCATTTTGTGTGTGTGTGTGTTGGGGGGGGGGGGGAGGATCTCGTTCCCTATATTCAGGAGTTTAATCATGATTTCAGTTCCAGAAAAACAGGGAACGGTCACCTGACCGTGTTTATTTATTTTTTAAGAGGCAAAAGGTCTCCAAAATGGGGGGAGGGTGTGTGTGCTTGCTGGGTGTCGGTTTTTGCAAATATAACTAGAACAGGGTGATAAAATCACCTGTCCGATGTTGCCAAGATGCTGTCAGGAAAGGAAGCCATATAAAAGTCTTGCTATCGGCAGTTGCTAGATCAATATTTAATTACCTGTCTTTTTCAATTTGGGAAGCTCGGAAGTTCGCTTCCTTGATCGGTAGATACATCTTGTCCCACCTTTTTTTTTTATCTCTCTACTGTAGCACTGGAGGAAATAATTTTATGTTTTTGAGCCTGGCACATCCTCCCCCAATGCAAGCAACTTGGAAGGCGAGTTAAGAAAATGAGCTGGCTAATGGGGAATCTAAACCATGATGGGATGTGCTGGCTTGAAGTTTAACGTGCAATGTCAGCCCAGAGTTTGTGACTGATTCCATTTAAATAGGAGCCAGCCCTGGGCAGCAGCTGCCAAAAAAGCCAACATAGTTCTAGGCTGCATAAACAGAGGGATAGAATCAAGATCATGTGAAGGGTTAATACCACTTTATAAGGCCTTGGTAAGGCCACACCTGAAATATTTCCATTCAGTTTTGGTTGCCCCGGTGTAAAAAAAATATGTGGAGACTCTAGAAAGTGTGCAGAGAAGAGCAACAAAGAGGATTAGGGGACTGGAGTCTTAAAACATATCAAGCATGGTTGCAGGAAATGTGTATGTCTAGTTTAATGAAAATAGGGACTAGGGGATACATGATAGCAGTGTTCCAATATCTCAGGGGCTGCCACAGAGAGGAGGGGGTCAAACTATTCTCCAAAGCACCGGAAGGTAAAACAAGAAGCAATGGGTGGAAACTAATCAAGGAGAGAAGCAACTGAGAACTAAGGAGAAATTTCCTGACAGTGAGAACAATTAATCAGTGGTGCAACTTGCCTCCAGTAGTTGTGAATCTTCCAACACTGGATGTT
Organism: Natrix helvetica; assembly: GCF_964273705.1. Taxonomy (NCBI): domain Eukaryota; kingdom Metazoa; phylum Chordata; class Lepidosauria; order Squamata; family Natricidae; genus Natrix; species Natrix helvetica. The sequence goes on from NC_138559.1 coordinate 24,410,889, forward strand.
TTAAAGAAGAGATTGGGCAACAATTTTCCTGAAATGGTGTAGGGTTTCCTGCCTAGACGGGGTTGAAGACCTCCAAGATCCCTCCCAACTCAGTTATTCTATTCGATTCACCCAGCAAATCACAAAGCCAGTTGCTAATTATAGAATCATAGAATCATCAGGCTAGAAGGAACCTTGGAGTTCTTCAAGCAGGGGGTTGGACTAGAAGACCTCCAAGGTCCCTTCCTATTCTATTCTATTCCTCTCTTCCTTGCCCCAATTAAAATATAAATGTCCCTGGGGTGGAAAGGTAACCTCAATTCTTTTTAAGAACTATGAAATATAAATAAACAAATTCTGTTTAACCCTGTGAATTGAACATCCCTCCCTTGTATGGGTCCTTAAGTTATATGCAGTCTTCCCACCTTGGAGTGGTACAGTCCTGCACTAAAAGTATCACACACAGGAGTTGCCAACCAGCTATTTTCCAAGGCACCCAAAGGCCAAACAAGGAATAATGGATGGAAACTGATCAAGGAGAGATTCAACCTGGAAATAAGGAGGAATTTTCTGACAGTGAGAACAATCAACCAATGGAACAGAAGTTGTGGGAGCTTCCTCCCTGGAGGCTTTCAAGAAAAGACTGGACTGCCATCTGTCAGAAATGGTGGAGGGTCTCCTGCTTGGGCAGGGGGTTGGACTAGATGACCTACAAGGTCCCTTCCAACTCTGTTTGTCTGTACCATACCACCGAACTTGCTTCAAACTTGTTTACCTCTGTTCAAAAGAGTGAATAGAGAGCAAGACCTGACAGGCAGCCTTTTTTTTCCCTAAAAATACAAACAGCTTTCAAAAATGGGCCTCAGTCTATTTATAACGCAGACACGAGGTCTAAAAATAACGAAGCGCCTTAGTTCCTCGCTAAATATCTCCAGAGCTTCAGTGCTTTTTACAACCTCTTCTTTTGTTCTGCAGATTTCCAGGCACCATCGTTCATTTCTCTTTGTGAATATGACTCCAGGTGTCAATTAAATACAGGATTTAACTAGGGTAAAGAGATAATTGGGAGAAAATGAAATTTTCCTCTCTTGGAGTAATAGCTTCCAAGAAAGAGGCTGCCTTCTCGGATGTAGAGTTTTTTCTGTCTGAGATAAGAGCTGGAAGGGATCTTGGAGGCCAACCCCAGTCCCCTAATCCTCTTTGTTGCTCTTCTCTGCACTCTTTCTAGAGTCTCCACATCTTTTTGACATCGTGGCGACCAAAACTGGGTGCAGACAAGTTGCATTATTTCAGACAAGTGGTTGTCCAGCTTCTTCTTAAAAAACCTTCAGTGACGAACCCCCTACAATTTCTGAAGACAACTTCTGTTCCACTGGTGCATTGTCTTCACTGTTAGGAAGTTTCTTCCCAATTGTCTCCTTGGCTTCTCTCCTTGATTAGTTTCCACCCATTGCTTCTTGACTTACCCTCTGATGAAATGTGAGGATCCTCAAACATTTCACTAACCCATTTAATCCAGCCATTTTTTAATACTTTTTTTTAAAAAATCAACAGACACCTTGCTTTTTTTAAAAAAAGAAATCTGTATAAGAAAGAGATGAAAGAAATTTAAAAATCTGAGTTTGTTTCTGTTTGTTGGAGAACCATTGCAATATTTTAACTGCCCCGTACATTCAGCTTTAGGAGTATTGCACTTGTTGCAAAAGTTGATGGAATTAGCGGAGATGGCTAAATTGACTGCTTTGATTAAATTTAAAAAAACACACAATTACTTTCATTTCTACCTGGAAACTACTTCTGGACTTTGTGCTTGTGGTGGGGGTAAAAAAATGAAACTTTGATTTTGGATTTTAGCGATTAGATAGGTTTGTTGTTATAGAAATGGCTAGATTAAACTATTATGTAAAAGTAAAAAGTTGAGATTTTGATGCTATTATCTCATTCTACTGCACCAAAGGGGATTGGAAATCTACACCTTTTCTTTCTTTCCCCATGTTTTTCCTTTCCCTTCTCCCTCCTATTCTTTTCTCTGCATTTTTGTATTTTATATTATAAACATCTAATTTAAAAAAAAAAGCTTGGGGGAAAAAAGGATAATTGCATTTGTACAGTGAGTGACAGACAGCTCGGCAGGAATCCCATCCGTTGCTGGAATGTTGATCTTCTTCCATTCCTTGAAGGAATAGCCTGTTGATAAGCTAATTTTCTTTCTCATGCTCTGATGTGCTGAGCATGAACCCTCCCCAAAATGCCCCGAAGGTCATTCTGCATTGCTCATCCTTGGAGCCACTGGTTGATGTATTGACACTGCTGTGTGAAACCAATTAACACGGTCTTGAAATGCTTCCTAAGGCTTTGAGAGGAGCTCCTAATGAGGGATAATAGTAACAAGTATGGAAAGAGCTCTCGTTATCTTGGACAAATGACACACCGAAGGGAAAAGTCAATAAGTATTAGCCAATTCATTGATAGCCATTTCATTCCCGTCAATTCTCTGATGAATGTCATTCCCGCCTCTTCAGCTGAATTGGTCTGGAGGCCAAGATTCCTCGAGGTCTTCAGAAGCCACCAGCTGTCTCACTGTAGCTTCCTTCTCTTTAGAGCAGGGATGGGGAGCTGTGGATGGCTCTTCTATGACTTGTGTGAACTTCAACTCCCAGAATTCCTGAGCCAGCCATGCTTCTGGGAGTTGAAGTCCACAAGTCATAAAAGGGCCATGCTTCCCCACCCTTGCTCTGGAACAGGGGTCACCAACCCTTCGGACCTCAGGGGCCACTACATTCACAATTTCGAATCCTACGGACCACTAATATGATCTGCCTAATGACTGGCTGGATGGGCGTGGCAAGGTGGTCATGTGACTGGGTGGGCATGGCCAACTCAATGTCACTCATTTTGGGGGGGGTGTGCCTTGCCAGCCTCTACTACTCACCTCCCCGCCCGGGCTCCTTAGGGCCCCAAGAGGAAGCAGTTGCTGGAACTAAGCAGCCGCCATGAGAAAGAGCTGACAAAAACAGCTCAGTTCAAATTGGATCTGACCGAGAAGGAGGCTCAGCAGAAGCACCTCACTGAGGACTACGAGCATGGGCTTTCCAAGCAGAGGGAAGATCTGCGGGAGTGCAAGGCCAGGTACTGGATCCTGGAGGCTCAGTGGGCTGAGATGGTCAGCCAGTTCCAGGCCATGATCAGTCCCACTGGGGCGCTTCCCTCCAGCCTTCACCCATTTCATTTAGTTTCAATTGTCTATCTCTCTTATATACAATGCAATGCAATAAATACAATGCAATACAATGCATATAGCATAATATGATTATGATATCAATACAATACAATGTAATACAATGTATTGACCATTTCATTTAGCTTCAATTGTCTATCTCTCTTATTATATACAATGCAATGCAATAAATACAATATAATACAATGCACATTAGCTTATTTCATGTAGCTTCAATTGTCTATCTCTCTTATTATATACAGTGCAATGCAATAAATACAATACAATACAATACTATACTATACTATACTATACTATACGTACTATGCTATGCTATGCTATGCTATCCTATCCTATCCTATCCTATATATTGACCATTTCATTTAGCTACATATACAATGCAATGCAATAAATACAATATAATACAATGCATATAATATATGATTATGATATGAATACAATACAATGCAGTGGAATACAGTAGAATACAATACTATATATTGACCATTTCATTTAGCTTCCATTGTCTATCTCTCTTAGTTCCTTCCCATTCACAGAAAAACAAGCCAGTTCAGAATTTATAGTTTAATGAACAGTAATCCCTTTTCCAGCCCTTTTTATTTGTGTGGTCCACCAAGCCACCTTGCTCCTCTCATGTCGTTGCCCCCCCCCAGCCCTCTGGGGTGCCCCCCCCCCCATTGCTCATTTTCCCCACCACCTCTTTCTTAAGAAGACTTTCCCAGGTCTTTTTGGCTGCAGTTCAACGGTGTTGGCTCACAGCCATCTTGCAACAAAGAACTGGCATTCCAGCTGTCTGCTTCTAATCTTCAGTGTCAGCCCTTGTTAATGTTTCAGCGTGAAATCAGAGGCGGCAAAGCTGCATGGAATATTAAAACACACACACACACCACCACGATCAGAATTCCAGCAAGGTGTTGATAGATCTGCCAGGAGAGGGTCTGCGAGCAATGCATCTTCTCTTCTCCCTTGGTCAAAGTCACTGAAGTGCCTTAAATAAGTGAGAGAAAGAGCTGCATTCTGACCTCCGGAGGCCTGTAGGAAGTGCAGCAGCCAAGGAAATTAGCATATCAATTTTCATTTTGGAGATCAAAGTGAATTTCTTATCCTGCATGAATGGCGGAGTGGTTTTCAATCTGCGTTCCCCACCTAACTCTGGACTGAAACATTTTGCAGATGGGATGTCTTTCAGAAATGATATTGTGATTTTGTTAAGTGAAAACTCAACCTCTGAAGTTTTCATTTCCTTCCCTTTTCCCTTTCCTTTCCCCATTTTCTTTTTTCCTTTCCCCTTTTTCTTCCCTTCCCTTTCCTTTCCCCATTTCCCTTTTTCCTTTCCTTTCCTCAAGGATGATTAGGGGTCTGAAGACTGAAACTTATGAAAAATAATTACAGGAATTGGGTATGCCTAATTTAATGAAAAAAAGAATGTTTGTAGCTCAAGCTTTAAGTGAGGGGTCCTTGGTGCTCTCTGAACTTTGTTGTTTTCTTGCTAACGTTTCATGACCCAACTAAGTAACATGATTTGGACAAGGAGGGGCTGGGGTTTGCTCTCTGAGAATTGATGATGTTACCCATTTTGGGTCATGAAGCATCTGCAAGAAGACAACCAAGGTCAGAGAACACCAAGAACCCCATAGTTGTTCTCCTCCTCTTCCTCTTCCTTCTCTGCCGCCTTCTAGCACTGATGATATTAACCAGTTTGGGTCATGAAACATCTGCAAGAAGACAACCAAGTTCAGAGAACACTGGGGACCCCATAGTTGTTCTCCTCCTCTTCCTCCTCCTCCTCCTCCTCCTCCACCACCACCTCTTCCTCCTCCTTCTAGCACTGATGATGTTACTCAGTTTGGTCATGAAACCTCTGCAAGAAGACAACCAAGTTCAGAGAACACTGAGAACCCCTCACGACTAAAGTCCATGATCCCGTGTCCTCCCCATTGTCTTATGTCCTTCCTGGATTTCACCCTTGAGATAGAGGAAAGCCTATTTGACCAGCCATGGTGGACTACGGAAAGTTAACCCTTCCAGAAGAAAGCTGGGCTAATCTACCCTCTTTTACTAGACTGTCATGAGCAAAAAGAGGTGGTTCTCCCACCCACCCTCCACCTCCACCTCCCCAGCCACTGGAAGCCTCTTCATATGCAAAATTTCCCCATCTGCAGTCCGAAGACATCCAAGAGTCCCTGTGATAACTCGGATTTAAGTAGACTTCCTTCCTTCCTTCCTTTCTTTCTTGAAAGCAGCAGATATTACAGTATTGCCAAGCAGGGGCCCTCCCACACTTGGCATCTTTGCAACGGGACAATCCCAGCTTGGGAAAAAACCCTGGACAATCTTTTTTTTTTTTTTGAACGACAAAGCGAGAACACCCAAGCGCCACTGCTCGCCTACCAAGTGGAGAGAATATACATTTCCAATTAGTTGTCCACATTCCAGTCAGGTTCTCTCTCTGGACTGCCTAACTATCTTTGTTTTGCTCGGGGGGGGGGGGAAGCAAAAACCCTTGTCCGTCATTAATGAAATCTTTCAGTTCTGCTAATCCTGGGCACAATGCTGCTTTTCTCCACCAAGCCCTTCCCTCCCACCCCCACCTAAAATTACAGTTACACACACAGCTCAGTTCTGCCTTTTCAGATTTTTTGTCGTTTCCTTTTCTTTTCTACGTACCTGATGTAGCCCAGTGGCAGTTGGAGACTACCAGGATGGAGTCCCAAACTCTCTCCATTTCCAGCTATTTGCTCCTGGCCATTTCACCCACAACAACCTTGTCTAACCATTTTTCCCAGCCACGTATGAATTTGTAACCAAGATTTCCTTGCTTTTTTTACAGGTCCACCACCTGTGGTAGTATGTGCCTGGTATTTGTTTATATTTCCAACAGCCAGATACGGTCTTAAGCACTGCTTTATGGATTCTATTTTGCGTTCTTTTATATTTTTTTCTCAATGGCTCTCTTTCCAGGAATAATTATTTCTACTCTTTACCTAGTTGTTCTGATTTGTTTTAGGCTCCAGGTCTTCTGATCAGATCAATCTAATTTTATTGCCTTGACCACAGCTGAGGATCGTCCACAGTTTGTACAATACACGACAATATTCACTCTATCCCCTTTTAGATCGCTTAGAACGCTGGAATTTTCCCCCCTTTTGTCTTAATTGTGACTTTTATGTTTTATTTTGCTGATCTATGACCAAATTTAAAAAAAACACACACACAAATTTGCTTTGATTTCAATAGTCTGACATAAACTGGGTTACCAAACTTGGTCTTTTACAAGTCCATCCAAAAATATCCATTTCATTTGTCCGGGGCAGGAATAAAGGCAGAACAAGGGAAGAAAGTATAAGATTTCTCCTGCCATTAGCATTTTGATTAATTCTTTTCAGTTATGAAATGTAACTTTATGTTACTTTTTTAATATATATATATATATAATGATACGCAGCCTCTTAATCTGCTAATCCTTTCTCCCAACAAACAAGTTCTTTTTTAAATCAACGGCTATTCTATCAAGCCAATGGAGCAGAGTTCCGGATTCAACGCAACAATGCATTCTTTTCACAAGAGGCTGCTTGGGCTAATATGATACCAGAATGACGCCGAGAAGCTACACACACACACACACACAACCTCCAGCTGGTTGGATTAAACATGCAATAATTGGAGGCAAGTAATTTTGTTCTGAAGTATTGGCAGAGTTGTTTAGTGACTCACTCCTGTTTGAATTTCTCCAAACAATAAGAGACTGAGGTTGAAGATTTAGGCCAGTGCCGAAAAGGTTGCGCGGAAACATCGCACATGTTTGTGCTTGCCGGGGCCGCACTCCGGAAAAGCTGAACTTCCAGGTGCTAGCTCGCATGCATGCCTGACAATCAGCTGGCCGGTGCGCCTACACAGTCCGGGTTTTGGCACTGCCATGTGCCCAAAGCAGAGGTGGGTTCTGGCCGGCGCGTATGCGCACACCGGTTTTCAGCCCTGCCACGTGCGCAAAGGACAGCTGATTTGCATGCATGCACGCCAGGCATGCAAGACAAAGAGGCAAGACCGCACGTGCCGGGCGACATGGCTTTGCATGCCACTTTTGGCATGCGTGCCGTAGGTTTGCCATCACGGTTTAGGCAAATCCTCTCTGAAATGGAATCTTTCATTTTTTTTCCCCTCAAGTCGGCATGTAAAAAGATGTGGAGACTCTGGAAAGAGTGCAGAGAAGAGCAACCAAGAGGATGAGGGGACTGGAGACTAAAACATATGAAGAACGGTTGCAGGAACTGGGTATGTCTAGTTTAATAGAAAGAAGGACTAGGGGAGACATGATAGCAGTGTTCCAATATCTCAGGGGTTGCCACAAAGAAGAGGGAGTCAAGCTATTCTCCAAGGCCTTGAGGGCAGAACAAGAAGCAATGGGGGGAAACTAATCAAGGAGAGAAGCAACTTAGAACTGAGGATAAAAACTATTCCGTTATGACCCAGACTGAAGTTATACACTTCAAATATTGTCTGTGAATATTTATGCATTTATGTGTACTTATAAAGGAGAATGTGGGTAGCTCAGGATTGGCAGACATTTCGTGACCAAACTGGGTAACATCATCAGTGCTAATATCAGTTGCCTAGATTGGACTACCTTGTACATATTTATTTTAAAGTGCCTTTAATGCAACAAAATTTCATTTCAATGTATGATGATTAGTGTATGCTCAAAGAGATAATAAAGTTATAATAAAGTTCTAAGTGTGTTAGGTCTTTTTGATTGTTCCAATGTCACCCAGCCCCCTTTCATGCCTAAGGTAGAACTAGAACTCACCATCTCCTGGTGATTGGCCCAAAGTGACCAGCCAACTTTCATGCCTAAAATGGGACTAGAATTCACCATCTCCCATTGATTGTTCCAAAGTTACCCAGCTGGCTTTGATACCTAAAGTGGGACTAGAACTCTCAGTCTTCTGGTTTGTAAACCAGTACCTTAACCCTTACACCAAGCTGGCTCTTCTTCCCAAAAGGGCCATTACCAGGGAAAAGGACTAGGCCGAAAGGAATGTTTCCTTGCATACACTTCCAAACAGCCGCGAAGTGACCTGACAAATGTTGAGAAAAGCCGAGACGCTGGAAGAACACAATTCTTATTGTGTGTTGTAGCAAGTGGGTGCCGCAGAGCTCCATGTGAGGATGCAACAATGTCGGGGTAGGCGCCAGAGTGTGGAGAACAGACGATGCAAGGAAGTGCAGACACATTGCTGACATGGCTGGGAAAATACAGTCATAATATGAAAAGGCAGATGCTGGAATGAAAAGAGATTAAACTAAGCGAGTGTTTGCTCTGTTTCTGGGATCGGTCTCCTACTGTTTTCCTCTTTTGACATCGTTTGCTGCTCATAATCCCAAACTTTAATGAGAAATGCAGAATGTTTGCAAGCAGAAATCAGCGGTGGGATGCTGAGTCCTTGTGCGCCGGGATGTGCTGTGTCCCAGCCGCAATTCTCTGGAGGTGGTACAAGCGCTGCATTCTTTCTCTTCCTCCCCACCCCTCTTCTGTCATTGGGTTCCATAAAGCTGGAAGGACCAATTTAACAGATTAACCGAGTTGGAAGGGACCTTGTAGGTCATCTAGTCCAGCACCACCCCCTGCCCAAGCAGGAGACCTTAAACCTTTCCCGACCAATGGCAGTCCATCCTCTTCTTGAAAGCTTTCAATGATGAACCTCCCACAACTTCTGAAGGCAACTTCTGTTCCATTGATCGATGGTTCTCACTTTCAGAAAATTTCTCCTTAGTTCTAGGTTGGTTGATTAGATTCCATCCTTTGCTTCTTGTCCTGCCCTCAGGTGCTTTGGAGAATAGCTTGACACCCCCCCCTTCTTTGTGGCAGTCCCTCAAATACTGAAATACTAATATCATGTCATCCCTAGTCCTTCTTTTCCAACCCCCTGCCTAAGCAGGAGACCCTACACCATTTCTGACAAATGCCAGTCCAGTCTCTTCTTGAAAGCCTCCAGTGATGAAGATCCCATGACTTCTGAAGGCAAGCAAGACCATTTTGGATCTCAGGGCCTACCCCATGCTTAGGGCCTGAAACCAAATGAAAGTAGCCCCAACCAGGGTCATTCTTGCCCTTGTTTGACCACACAGCACAAAAGGAACACAAGCAATCTTCTTAGATAATTAGCCTCATGACCAAAGTCTTCTTTAGTTTAGTTACTTTTCCTTCGATGGAAATCTCCTGGCAACTTAACTCTGGAAAGAAAGACAACAGATTTTATCCATCTTCTGTATAACAGACTTTCAAATATACAAAGGTCCACCCAGCCCACCAGGAGAGGGAGGCAGGGGATGCTGTGGGTCCCATCTTTTAGAGAGGTACACCTGGTGGGATCGTGAAAAAGGACTTTCTCGGTGGTGGCCTCTTCTCTATGGAGTATCATTTCCTCTCCAGGTACAATTGGCCCCTTCTTTGTTGCTTTTCCATACCCCCCCCAAGACCTTGGTTGATCTGGGGGGTAGATCTGGGGATCATGATGGAGATGGAGCCAATCAAGTGGCTGATTTGATCGTGTTGCTGCTGCCATGGGAGAGAGAGGAGTGTATGGGTTCAGAGAAGATTATAACACTGAATCATCTACATATGTTCAAAGTTTTATGTGGGTTTTTTGTGGGGTACAAGCATATTGACACCAAATAAATTTCAGTGCACTTGAGTTTGACCTGATTATGTTGTCTAGTAAAATCACATGGTGATCTCAGTTTCTTCATTCTCTCTCTCTTCCTCCTCTTCTTTTTCTTCTCTTTCTCCTTCTCCTTCACCTCTTCTCTTCTTCTTCCTCTCCCTCTCCTTCTCCTTCTCAACCTCCTTCTCCTCCTCTTCTTCCTCTCCCTCTCCCTCCCCCTCCCCTTCTCCTCCTCCTCCTTCTCTTCTTCTTCCTCTCCCTCTTTTCCATTCTTCTCCTCCTCCTTTTCTTCTTCTTTGTCTCCTTCCCCTTCTCCCCTTCCTCCTCTTCTTCTTCTTCTTCTTCCTCTCACCCTCCCCTCCCTCTTCTTCCTCTCCCTCCTCTTCTCCTCCTCCTCCTCCTCCTCTTCTACCTCTACCTCTCCTCCCCCTCCCCCTCCTTTCCTCCTCCTTTTCTCAATTTACTGTGTGAGCCCTTCACAACAACACTCAAAGAAATATCAGGCTCTGACTGCTTGTTCTTTGTGTGTGTAAGAGAGATAGAGAGAGGAAAAGAGGAGGGAGAAGAAAAGAGTCCCTTACAACTTCGAAATTCAAAACAGCTTTTTCGAAAAGATCAAGGATCAGCCTTGAGCCTCTGAGGACTGGTTTCCATTTTCTTTCTGAAAAGTTTCACATTCTTTGGACGTGAAATCAGGTAATGCTTGGGTCACTCATACAGTGTTCTATTGCAAGATCTCGCCTCAAATCTGCCTTCTTGTAGTGGAACAGTTTTGTCCTATGGTTGCATTTAAGATGGAAGTGTTGGGCATATCACAGAGACATCTGGTTCAGAGTCAAGTTGCTTAGAGGATTGACTTGTTCCATGGAAAAGGTAAAGGTAAAGTCCCCCTTGCACATATGTGCTAGTCATTCCCGACTCTAGGGGGTGGTGCTCATCTCTGTTCCAAAGCCGAAGAGCCAGCGCTATCTGAAGACGTCTCCGTGGTCATGTGGCCGGCATGACTCAACACCCAAGGCGCATGGAACGCTGTTACCTTTCCACCAAAGGTGGTTCCTATTTTTCTACTTGCATTTTTTACGTGCTTTCGAACTGCTCGGTAGGCAGAAGGTGGGACTAGTATCAGGAGCTCACTCCGTTATGCAGCGTTAGGGATTTGAACTATCAAACTGCTGACCTTTCTGATCGACAAGCTCAGCATCTTAGCCACTGAGCCACTCCGTTCCTTCCGTTCCGTGGATAGATGGGCTGTAAAATGTGGCAGAACAGAACAGTGTCAGAATTTTACTCACGTTCATGCCGTTGTTGCATTATAGAAAGGATCAGAACAATGATGATAGCAATTTTAGTGCCGTGGAGAACTTGAAACGGGGGCTTCAAAATACCCCAATCAAGGAACTACCAACTCAGATGAATAAACAACGATGAATCAATAGCCCAATCAAGGAACCACCAAGGCTAGGCTCACCAACACTCAGGGGTAGGCTTCAAAAGTTGCAGCAAAGGGTTCGCTGCCCCTTTGCTGGGTGGGCGTGGCCATGGTGGGTGTGGCCTAGTCAGCATCCTGCACTACGGCACTGGGAGGGGCGTTTTTCACCCTCCCCATGTTCCCGTGGCTTTACTTCAGCCTCTGGGAGGGCAAAAAATCCTTCCCTGGGCTCCGGAGGCTGGAAAGACCACTATTTGCATTCGACAGCAGACCGGGTTAATAAAACCAGTTGCTCTTTTTGTTGTAGTCCGTGAGATGCCACCAGGAATTCTGCAAGGACAATCTATAAAGCCTTAGTAAGAGCACATCTAGAATACGGCTTCTAAGTTTGGTCACCATCACACCATAAAAAAAAGATGTGGAGACTCTAGAAAAAGTGCAGAGAAGAGCAACCAAGATGATTAGAGGACTGGAGGCTAAAAGATATAACAAACGGTTGCAGGAACTGGGCATGGCTAGTGTATGAAGAGAAGGACCAGGGGAGACAGGAGAGCATCTTCCAATATTTGAGGTGCTGCTACAGAAAGGAGGGGCAAACTATTTTCCAAAGCCCCTGAAGGTCCAGACAAGGAATAATGGATGGAAACTGACCAAGAAGGGATTCAAGCTAGAAATAAGGAGAAAATTTTCTGACAGTGAGCAAAATCAACCCATGGAACAGAAGTTGCCTTCGGAGGTTGTGGGAGCTTCATCACTGGAGGCTTTCAAGAAGAGATTGGACTGCCATTTGTCAGAAATGGTGTAGCTTCTCCTGCTTGGGTAGGGGGGGTTAGACTAGATAACCTCCAAGGTCCCTTCCAGCTCTGTTAATCTGTAACTCTGTACATCTTCTGCCATTGTTCTCATGTATTGCTATGCTTTATGGAACTGTTTTGTAGCATCGCTGCACCCCAGCCAGGATGCCCATGGTGGCATGTGTGAATTTGTCTTTTCTTCAGGCACCAGGACCGCGCTTGTTCTTTGGGAAGCAGGGGCTAGCCTCCAAAATGTAGGCAGAGCCAGGATAAACATGTGAACGGACCAGAAAGAAAAAGACGAATCCGCTAAATATATTTCATTGTATTTACTAAGACGAAACTCAATGTTATCCTCTTTAAGCTCCCTTGAAGCTGGGATAGGGTAGTCATCGGATTTCGGTGGCAACATCATTGGAAGAATCATGGAGATACCCCCCACTCCATCCTGGGTGGCCAGAGGCAGCCTGGGGATAGCTTCAGCTTGTGCACAGATTTGGATAGTAAGATTAACGGAGGGCCCATTCAGTCTGATTCAATGAACTCACAAAGGTTCCTAAAGGCTGCCATGTTCTCCTAAAAAATAGGATGTGGAACACCATCTAATTATACATAACATATGGCAGAGAGGATAAAGGGGGAAAGGATGGGAGAGGATGCCACCCAGGCACGCTCTGAATAGGTTACCCTTGTCCGTTATAATTCTATTAAAAACTGAGTGCATGGTAACACTGGGCAGTTCTAAATGCAGATAAATTTGGGAAAACGTTAAGTGCAAAATATATGATTGCTCCCCATAAAGCTCCTAATACACACCCGAAATAGAGACAGCGTCACAGAAACAGGGGGGAGGATTATAACCCCTTGGACTTGACTAAAATTATAAATTGAGTGAATAAATCATCCATTAAGTGGCGATCTAATTGGAAAGGTATACATTGAATCAAATTAACAAGTGCACCTAATTAGGCACAGGAGTTCACATAACGAAGCTTCTCGTGATTAGTGCGTACGACGCCGAGGGATTTCCATTTGGGTTGATCAAGGCAATGTCCTTTAGTAGCGGAGCTAGCATGGCTCGCGTAGGAGAAGGTTGTCGGAGGTCATGGGAAACAGGTCCTACAGCTCGAGGGCATGGTGTAGGCCAGAGAGACAGCAGCAACCAGACATACGTAGAATCAAGCATTGGGAAGCCTAACAACCATTCTGGGTTTTGTGTCGTGAGGCTAAAGAATCATTGTTGTAATTGAGAACCAAAGACATCAACATGATTGGGAGGAGGAAAAAAGTGGCCCCATCTAAGGAACACTAAAGCAGTTGTGGATCTTTCATCTTGGAACAGGAGACACGATAGAGGTTTATGGACTCATGCGTGGTGAAGGTCATGGACTACGTTATCTCTGTAGGTCAAGGGTCAGCAACCTTAAACACTCAAAGAGTCACAAAGGTCCTATCCAGAAGCCTCCCGCTCAGTTCTGGAGCTGGCAGGAAGTCCAGTTTCCCCACCACAGAGTCTCCTCCTAGCGTGGCATACTGCAAAATCCCCATTCCCACCCCACTCCAGGGGGAGGATACTGCAAAATCCCCATTCTCTCCCCACTCTGGGGCCAGCCAGATGTGGCATTTGCCGGTTCTCCAAACTACTCAAAATTTCCACTGCTGGTTCTCCAGAACCTGTCAGAACCTGCTGGATTTCACCCCTGCAAGACAGCCAACATGAAAAGTCAGGACCAGAATATGTGACGTCTTTTGTCCAGGGCTACTTTGATAAGCTTGAAAAGTCCTCGGGAATGAGGGCAAGCAAAAGAAATGGGAAAAAAAACCTCAACTGACATTATTTTGGCATAGCAGGGGAAAGCGAGATGAAAGGCCGACAAATGAATTCACTGTGACAACCTTTGTGAAGTGTTTGAACATTTGATCTTCAAAGATTTCATAATTCTTTTGATAGACCGAAGATTAACTGAGCAGGGAGGCCAGCGAAGCTAACTTATCCCCTTCCCTGAATTGTACAAAACATGGTAAATAAAATTAAAGCAAGCAGGAATTCAGACAAGTGAGCCCAACAGGGGCTTGGGGACTAGTTCTGAGCCATCATTCAGCCTGAAAACAATCTTAATTGATATTTGGGTCCCTTTGGGGGAACAAAGAGGCTGGGAAATGATCTAGTGGACTACCCTTCCCAGCCACCCATGCCTGTGGTTGTTAGTTGTGAAGTCATGTCCAACCCATAATGACCCCATGGACAACATTTCTCCAGGACTTCCTGTCCTCTACCATCCTCTGGAGTCCATTTAAGCTCATGCAGACTGCTTCCGTGACTCCATCCAGCCACCTCCTTCTCTGCCGTCCCCTTCTTCTTCTTTTGCCCTCCATCCTTCCCAGCGTGAGGCTCTTCTCCAGGGAGTCCTTCTTCCTTCTCATTAGGTGGCCAAAGGATTTGAGTTTCACCTTCAGGATCTGGCCTTCTAAAGAGCAGTCAGGGTTGATCTCCTCTAGGACTGACCGGTTGGATGGCCTTGCAGTCCAAGGGACTCGCAGGAGTCTTCTCCAGCACCATAGTTCAAAGGCCTCCATTCTTTGGTGCTCAGCCTTCCTTATGCTCCAACTTTCACAGCCATCCATTGCAACTGGGAAAACCATAGTCTTGACTAGGAGCAAGTTAGGAACGCAGTTGTTCAGTGAATTCCCAATTGGTTTGACTTGTCAGAAGTAAATCTTTACATTAAGATCATCAATGTTAAACATTCACATTAACCACTGCAAGGATTCACTTAACAACTGTGGCAAGAAAGGTCATAAAAGGGGGACAATAAACAAACTCACTTAACAAGTGTCTCACTTCACAACTGAAGAGTTGGGCTCAGTTGTGGTTACAAGTGAAGGACTCAAGGTAATAATAGATTTTCAACCCAGTATTTGCAAATCGAGAGGCGAATGGGTTGGACTGCTTCTTATCCTGACTTCAGGTGTTTGGCAGAATGGGTTAACCCCCCCCCCCCACACACACACACATACCTTCTCTGCAACAGCCCCTCAAATATTGGAAGGCTGCGGATCGTGTTTTCATTTAATTTGCCTTCGGATTTGCAATTCTCAATTCAGGGCTGGCTTTTCCCAGATTGGCTGCAGCTGCTGAGATCCCGTCCCTGGGTCCCCTTGCTTGCATTCCAACCACCAACCCTTATCTGTGCCCCAAATCTAATTGCTCCGCTGTTTCCGTCCATGACTGTAGCAGACAATACACAGTGCCCGATGACAAGAATCGCATTCCTCTGCCTCAAAGCGAGCCCGGGAAGTCACCTGATCCGGCCAACCTGCTCGGCTGAAGCCCGATTTTATTTCCAGAATTCTTCCTTTGGCTTAGGAATGAAATCAGGCCTCTGCAAACCGAGCTGGAGCCAAAATAGTTGGGGTTTTCTTTCGACGCAGACGGTGTTTTGGTTTTTGAAACTTTCTAGGAAACCATACATCAAACTTAAATGGTATCGAGCGAGGGTAACAGACATTGGCTGCCGCCCAGCGCCACCGAACACAATTAGTAATGATATTATCTTTGGTACGGCTCATTTACTAAAGCAGGAAGCCTGCTTTAGTGATGTGATGCAGAGAGGCACATTGCTCCTCTAGGCTTGTAAAAGGGGAGACCCAGAGAGATATTTATGGAGGCAGAAAAAGCCACACGGGGGTAATGGCTGTCCCGAATAGAACTTGAGGGAATTTAGAATAACAGAGTTGGAAGGGACCTTGGAGGTCTTCTAGTCCAACCCCCTGCTTAGGCAGGAAACCCTATACCACTTCAGACAAGTAGCTATCCAACATCTTCTTTAAAACTTCCAGTGTTGGAGCATTCACAACTTCTGGAGGCAAGTTGTTCCATTGATTAATTGTTCTAACTGTCAGGAAATTTCTCTTTAGTTCTAAGTTCCTTCTCTCCTTGATTAGTTTTCACCCATTGCTTCTTGTCCTGCCTTCAGATGCTTTGGAGAATAGTTTGACTCCCTCTTCTTTGTGGCAGCTCCCGAGATATAGGAACACTGCTATCATGTCTCCCCTCGTCCTTCTTTTCATCAGACTAAGAATGTTAAACCTGCGTAACAATGAAGCACAGAATTATTCTGATAAGGGGGGAAGGGGAACCAGCAAATTGTACTTTTGTGAGCGCAGAGCATTTTAACATTTATCCTTTTCATGTTTTTTTTATCTTGTTTCAAGCCACTCAGATATACTTGATAGTGAAACGAGAGTTATTTGATTAAATAGAATAGAATAACAGAGTTCGAAGGGACCTTGGAGGTCTTCTAGTCCAACTCTACATATATATCCTTAGTGGACAGTCAAGTCACTTAAATACGAGCCAGCCGTGTGCAGCAGCTGCCCAAAAGGCCAACGCAGTTCTAGGCTGCATCAACAGAGGGATAGAATCAAGATCACGTGAAGGGTTAATACCACTTTATAAGGCCTTGGTAAGGCCACACTTGGAATACTATATTCAGTTTTGGTTGCCACAATATAAAAAAGATGGTGGGACTCTAGAAAGAGTGCAGAGAAAAGCAATAAAGATAACTAGGGGATTAAAGGCTAAGACATATAAAGAACAGTTGCTGGAATTGGGTATGTCTAGTTTGGTGAAAAGAAGGACCAGGGGAGACATGATAGCAGTGTTCCAATATCTCAGGGGCTGCCACAAAGAAGAGGCAGTCAAACTATTTCCCCAAAGCACCTGAGGGCAGGACAAGAAGCAATGGAGAAGCAACACATCTTCAAAGAAAAACCAGGAAGTCCAGTTGCCTCTTGGGAAAAAAGCACCTCTGGGACAATGGGTGAAAACTAATCAAGGAGAGAAGCAACTTAGAATTGAGGAGAAATTTCCTGACAGTGAGAACAATTAATCAGTGGAACAATTTGCCTCCAGTAGCTGTGAATGCTCCAACACTAGAAGTTTTTAAGAAGATGTTGGATAACCATTTGTCTGGTGAGGGGGGGGTTGGACTAGAAGACCTCCAAGGTCCCTTCCAAACTCTGTCATTCTGTTGTATTCTATTTTGTTCCATCAATTTAATAAATAAAGCAATAAGCACATGAAAAGTGGCTGGCAGCTTCAGAGATAAGGTGGCCTGTAAAAGCACAGGAAGAAACTCTTTTTACAGGCAGGTGTCCTGATTTTTTTATTGCAGGGTTTGAAAACAGCCCAAACGCTACCTATGGACTTGCAGCATTCTTGATTTATTTTTAACCGCAAGCCAAGTTGAGGCTGGAATTCCTTCTTTCTGTTTTTCTTTCTTTCTTTTTTTCTTTTCCTCTCCTCCCTTGGTTGGGCTTGCAATAAAAAAAATAAAAAAAAAATAAAAAAATTCCTAAGCAATGAAATCACGAGGACACAAGGCCCACCACCTCTCAAGTGCAAAAGCACTCAAGGCCGTATGTAGTCCCGTAAAAATTAACGGAGACTGACACACACACATTCACTTTTCTTGAGTGCTTTTCTGGATCTTGGCCACCTCTAGCAGGGAGAAGAGAAGAGAATTTATCTGAGACTCACCTGGGCAAGGAATGTAGGTAAGAGAAGAGAAAGATTTCCAATGAGCAAATCTCTGGTTTCATTTCCCGGCTGAATTTTTACAGAAAGCAGCCTAAGCCTTCTTCCCAAGGCTTTATGGGAACGCATCATGGAAGAGATGGGTGTACAGAAAGTCCTCGACTTACAACAGATCATTTAGTGACTGTTCAAAGTTACAACAACACTGAAAAAAGGGACTTATGATCCTCTTTTCACACTTACAAACAGTGGTGGGATTCAGCCGGTTCGGGCTGGTTCAAGCGAACCGATTGTTAAATTGCTGGCTGGCCCTGCCCCTTCCTGCCCTGAGTCTTCCAGGAGTTCCCACGCAGCCCATTTTTGCTCCCAGGGGTGCAGGAGGTCAAGTGCTGCCTGTCACACCCCCTGGCCATGTCCACCATGGCCACACCACCCAGCCGGTCATTAGGGCAGAGACCCGGTTGTTAAATTATTTGAATCCCACCACTGTTTGCAACCTTTGTAGCATCCCCACGATTATGCGATCAGAATTGCCAATTGGTTTCACACTTATGACCGTCGTCGCTATATCCCAAGGTCACACGTTCACTTTTTGCAACTTTTCGACAAGCAAAATCAACTGGGGAAGACAAATTCCCTGTACCACTATGCTATTAACTTATCCACTGCAGTGATTCCCTTAACAAGAAAGTTCATAAAAACAGGGCAAAGCTCGCTTAACAAATCTCTCACTGAACCACAGAAATTCTGGGCTTGGTTGTGGTCCAAAGTCAAGGACTCCTTGTGTTGTGTACTGTGGGGATGAGCAATCCAAATTCGAAGTGTGCTTGTATCTTGGTCTGGGTGAAAAAAAATTGCTTTTTAAAAGCAAAGTCCCTTTGTTGCTTAAGAAGTTTTCTTTTCTGACCCGCTGTGGAGGTAACTTGAGGTGGTCACAGCAGGAGAAAACTGAAAGTTTGCATGTGTGTGTGTGTGTGTTTTGAGGAAACAGTCTGTGGGAGTGGGATTAAGGGATCAAATCATGCCTTGGGTGAAGAAGCCCACAATGTACGATGAAAAAAACTTATTTCTTCTACTTTATCCAGGCTGATTTTGGATTGCACCCTCCGGCACTTCTGCATCTTAGGAGGGTTACACTAAACTTTGTGCTATTGATCTTTGTTTTCAGAAAACCAGGCTACCAATAAAAAAAGTACACTTTTAAACAAGCTCCATTCAGAGAGAGAGAGGGAGACTGGAATTAAAGTGATACAATACTTTTATAGAGAGCTTCGAACCAATTCCCTTGAGGTTCTACTTAAAACAATGTATTAACAGAGGCTCAATTGTGTTGTTTTACTAGCAAACCAAATGTTAAACATGCTTTAAGCTAGTTTTCCAGGATGTTCTGTACAAAGATGAAAGTGCTGGGCCTCTAAGCACAAAGGACAAGTAAATTAATTTCCAGACTTAAACCCTTTCACTGCTGTACTGAAAGAGGACGACTTCTTAAATTCCTTTGCTTAACTTTTGTCCGTTGTTTCACTCGTAAATTTGATTGACTCCCGTTTTGTCCCCTTTTACATTTTGTCCAATACATTTCCTGAGATTTCTAGGGGATCTAAAGTTTGTGGAAAGGCAGCTGGCAATATTACAAAGCCCCAATATTGGGGTCTCTAAGCCTTTTCACTTTCATGAATTATGTGGCCAGTTCAATAAAGGTAAAGGTTCCCCTTGTACATATGTGCTAGTTGTTCCCGACTCTAGGGGGTGGTGCTCATCTCCGTTTCAAAGCCGAAGAGCCAGCGCTGTCCGAAGACGTCTCCGTGCTCACGTGGCCAGCATGACTCAACACCGAAGGCGTACGGAAAGCTGTTCCCTTCCCACCAAAGGTAGTTCCTATTTTTCGACTTGCATTTTTTGCGTGCTTTCGAACTGCTAGGTTGGCAGAAACTGGGACAAGTCACGGGAGCTCACTCCGTTACGCGGTGCTCGCGATTTGAACCGCTGAACTGCCAACTTTCTGATCGATAGTTCAATACTGCTAGGGATTTTGAAACCTTGGTAAAGGTGACATCTGGAAATGGTTGAATTAATTTCATATTGAATATTCCCTCTACTAGAGTCCTTTAGGTGTCACCTAGAGTACGTGAATCTCATTTATTTATGATTAACTTCACTGTGGCTCTACAGAAGCATAAATGATGCAACTAACACAACTGAGCAAGGGAAAGGTCCCTCTTGTGAGAAAGAGATTGCAATTTTGGTCCCAAAACATATCCTATTCTCCTATAGGGAGAAATTTCCTGACAGTGAGAACAATTAATCAGTGGAACGACTTGCCTCCAGAAGCTCTGAATGCTCCAACACTGGGAGTTTTAAAGAAGAGATTGGATAAACCTTTGTCTGAAGTGGTGAAGGGTTTCCTGCCTAAGCAGGGGGTTGGACTAGAAGACCCTCAAGGTCCCTTCCAGCTCTGTTATTCTAAATGACCTCCCTCCTCCTTTCACAGCTCCTCCTTCTCAACTTGCTTTGATCTCTTGAAGTTCAGACCTTCAGCGAAAGCATCTTCTTTTCAACTGACCTCAGAGACCATCTCCCCGTCTCCAAATCCCCTCAGCAATTGGAGGAGTTGAATCAGAGTTGAAGGTATTTCTGTCACCTCCAACGAGGTGGCGCCATGTGTCATGCCAACGAGAGGTGAAGATAGATCTATATAAATATATATTTATATATATACAGGGACGACAGCCATGAAATATTAGCGGGCTGTATTTTGAGAGCTCCGCTCATACTTTTAATCTGAGTGTTCAGCTCAGAGCCCTGGCAAGGTTTATATAAATAGATTTCTAAATTTAAAAACAAAAAGTGCAAGCAGGAGGAGGGCTTCGGTCTTCAGCGGGTGGAGGGGGAAACGAGACGTGTGGAACAAGGATTTTCCTTCAGCGTCCTGCTAGTGATGGCCTTAGAAGATATTATTCAGGGAAGGCTAATAAATCAAAAGAATGGCCCGGAATATTCTGGAAGCTCGCCTGGACAAAGAGGTCATGGAGAGAAATCCTTTCCTTGTTCCTTAAAAGCGAGGAGGGTTTTAAAGAGAGGAGAGAGAAGGTGACTCGTCCAATTTTCTGACCGGTTTAGGTTTAAGCTTCCTTTTGTCCCTTTAAAAGCATTTGAAGAAGGTGATTGTACGGACGAAGACAGAAGCAAAACTGTACTTTTTCTTGAGCGGACACAACCCTGCCTGGGCCTCCTCCCCATCTGCCCGCCAGATTTTGTTTCAATACCAGCCCCACAGCTGTCCACAGCTGTATGCCTTCCAGCTTCAAGCAAGAGCCTTTTTTCTAGTAGACAGGGCAAATTCAGGAGTCTTTCTCCAAAAAAAAAAAAAGCCTCTCTAATTGCTGAATAATCCAGCAATGTGTAAAACATGGCGCTTTCCGGAGAGTTTGTGTTTGTTTTTTTTCGGACATGGAGCGTTCCCTTTCTTTAGGATCAGTTACCTTCCATCTCCCCCAAACTCCCCCCCCCCAAAAAAAAACACCATCCAGGAAATATTCACCTCAGTTGCTAGCAAATATTTGAAGAATTCCATCTTGAGAGCTTCCAAGAAGCACATGTACGCATGTGTATTTTCTCTGGAATAGCCCAGTAGCCTTGGAGTGTTGTTTGCATTACAACTGTGTGTTGTGGCCTGCCAGTGGCCAGCAGTCGGACAGTGAGGAGGTTGGGGTGGAACATGGGCCAGTCCTGGAGGCTAGGAAAGGCTCAGATGAAGGCTCTGCATCGGAGACAGAGATGCATCGGAGGCCGTCTGGCAGTGATCAGGTGCCTACGGACCTAGACAGCAGTGTGGCAGAGGAACAGCTGGAGCCTGTTCCCAGTGTGTGCATGCGCAGAGCTGCCAGAAGAAAAGAACAACTCAGAAATCAGGGTAGACTTGGGAGTAAAGCCACAGGTGGAAGGTGAATGGCCCCTCCCACAGGAAATAAAAGAGAAGCAAAATGGGAGTGGGCTATTGCAGGAAACAATTTGTTTCTTTGATCATTAGATTCGTTTCAGGAGTGTGAAGATCTGCCGTGAATCTCAGAGACTCTGTGCCCAGTCTTTCCTTGCACTGCACTTCCTTTGGAAAATACTTACATGGCAGCTTTCCAAGATAGATAAGGTCTGTAGTCATAAATATTCCTTTGAAAGATTGTTTGCCAGCTCTTTGCTGAATGGGAATGAGAGGAATTCACATTCGTTTAATAAAAGGGGTTTACCTCCTGCTTTTTGGGGAAGCCTAGGTCAGAACATGTTGTCACTCTAGACTAACCATTACTCATGGGGGCTGGCATAGGAGACATGGTGGAAATGTGGTGGTGTGGGGATTGTGAGGTGAGAACATATGCACACATTGGGCATGGAGCGGTGCAATAATATGTATTTTTTTGTATTATGGGTCATTGACTTACGACCTCAAATTGGGATAAGAATTCATGCTAAGCAAGGCAGAGGTTAAATGAGCCACACCCGTCGCTACAACGTTCTTTTTTCACGGTTCTTAAGCAACACACTGCTAAGTGACTAACATGGTCATTAAGCGAATCCAGCTTCCCCCGTTGGCTTTGTTTTTCAGAAGAAAGCTGGGAAGGTCCCAAATGGCCATCACATGACCCCAGGATATTGCAACCATCATAAATACCTAAATACCTAAGAACTGTGGTGGCACCGTGGTTTGAATGGAGTACTGCAGGCTAACTCACTGCTCACTCCAGGAGTTCGATCCTGACCGGCTCAAGGTTGACTCAGCTTTCCATCCTTCCAAGGTCAGTAAACTGAGGACCGTCCTAAGGTCCCTTCCAGCTCTATTCGGAATTGAAATGGAAAATTTTGGGACCGTGTGTCTCCAGAAGATCTTAGAGGGATTCCTATGTCCCTTTTATCCTATATACCAAACATTGTGGTTTCGATAGCATCCATGCAATTCCATTTAATTCATTGTGAAGCTTCATCCCTGTTTTTCTTCATCTGAAAGATGGATCTATCTCTAGGATAGTCCCACACCTCTAATCTTCAAGGAATCATGGGTCAACCCTGAAGCCAATTTGGAGCATCTTCAGGGCTGCCCCAGTAGGGCTGGCTAGAGCTGTGGGAACAGGAGGGGGGAGGGAGAGATAGTTGGGGACTATTTATTTATTTTGGGATAGCCAAAATAAAATTCTTTCTCCTGGGAACCAAGGACATTCTCACCAGGTGTTGGGAAGGCGTGGACTGAAACCAATTGGGATTGGGGTTTGACCAGATTGGACCATGTGATGTACATGTGGCCTGGGGGAATGAACTTTTTAAAATTTGGGTGGGGAAAACCGCGAGATCTTCAGAGTCAGGTTTTCACCAGATGTGCCAATATGAGATGCCTAATAAATCTCTACTTTGAGGAACACCTAGGCCTCAGAGGCTTGATTGCGTTGGGTCTTTGTCAAACCTCTATCAGAGAAGATTCCTGGAATGTGGACTGCCCCAGGGGTGGCCATAATTCCATTATTTCAAAGAGGAGGAGAAAAGAGGTGTTTTATTTTGTTTACAAATTAGCATAGGGCAATCCACACACAATTGCAAATCTATATATATATATTAAAGCCAAATACCACTCACTCATCATGAAATCTCCAGAACTGTAAATCCTACAAACTTGAAATTTGGCACGTACGTTCCTCTTGGCTCCTAGGTGCTCACTAAAAAAGGATTTTTCAAAATGACCATTAGTATTTCTTATACAGTATTATATTAACACACTGTTCCTAAGGAGTTAGACGCTCTACTCCCCCTCCCCACCTGAAAAGAACTCCATTCCAACTGCCAGTTGCCTTACATTAACACTCCAATGCTACCTCTTCGCTAAACTGGGAATGGGCGTGGCCAGTGTGTGACTCATCCGGCTTGCGGGCTGGGAGTTTACACATTCTACTCGCCCTCCCCACCTGAAAAGAACTCTGTTCCAACTGCCAGTTGTCTTCTATTAACCAAGCCCAATCACATAGGTTTCATAGCAAAGCACAGGTATCCAGCTAGCAATTAGTAAAGCCTTGTCTCTCCCCCAGGATCCAAACTGTTGATATTTCTGGAGGACAAAGATAGTGAGACTTGAAACTTCTGAATGTCCCACCTGTTATCAATTAGGTTTATTCAATTAGGGCTGGCAACAGATTGCAATGGAGACAGAACCGAGGGGTAAGAAGGGAAAGCTTGTTTCTGCATCTGAAAAGGGAATTTTGACTGAGCAGCTTTTGAACAGCAGTCTGCTCATCTGCTCACAAATTCTGTAAAACACACACACACACACAATTTCTAGGCACTCTAACAAGGTAGCTGTTCAGGATTATTTGAAAAAAAATATGTTTGACTTGCAAGCCAACCCACCTCCTAAATCCACTGGGTTTTTTTTTTCTACCACCAAAAATTAGTCATGATTGAGGCCTTGAGATGGAAAAAAAATCAATTCCCTGTTCAAGTTATGTCCACCAGGTTTTATCCATAAATCCATCTCTAAATTAACCTGAACGTGTTGTTTTTAAAACATGCATAGTGCTTTTGAAAATATTTATGTTAGGTTAAGCTCTGTATTTAAATCTGTATTTTCTCTCGCCACCAAGTCGCGGAGACGGTTGGACAAACCTAGAACCTACTCTGGCAATGGTTCTTTCAGACGTATTGAAATGAGAAATCCCAGAATTTTCCGCCAGGATGGAGCCGATGGTCAGATGAAATGAATGGAATTGGTAATAGGTGTGGCAATTATTATTTTTTTTGCACTAAAGTGCAACCGCATGGAAACGGGTTTCTTTGAAAATTCATCCCTGTTTCTCCAGAACCATCGGGGAAGAGGTATAGGTAGTCCTCAACTTACGACCACAATCAAGTCCAAAATAAAGGCAAAGGTTCCCCTCACACATATGTGCTACTCGTTTCCGACTCTAGGGGGCGGTGCTCATTTCCGTTTCAAAGCCAAAGAGCCAGCGCTGTCCAAAGACGTCTCCGTGGTCATGTGGCCGGCCTGACTCAATGCCGAAGGCGGACGGAACGCTGTTTCCTTTCCACCAAAGGTGGTTCCTATTTTTCTACTTGCATTTTTTACCTGCTTTCGAACTGCTTGGTTGGCAGAAGCTGGGACAAGTCACGGGAGCTCACTCTGTTATGCAGCACTCGGGATTCGAACCGCCAAACTGCCGAGCTTCCTAATCAACAAGCTCAGCGTCTTAGCCACTGAGCCATCACATCCCTGAGTCCAAAATACCTGTTGCTAAATGAGACAGTTGTTAAGCTTTCTCGTTTTATGAGCTTTCTCACCACAATCGTTGAGTTAATCCCCGCAGTTATTAAGTTAGGAACACAGTTGTTAAATGAATCTGGGTTAGGGTTAGGGTTTCTGAGCTGGAGAGATCTTATTTTCGGGAAAACAGGGTAAATGAACTGTTGTAAGTCAACAACTACTTGTACTCCAACAAATATTAAAGTGGCATGAAAGATCTCCAATGAGATTGCAACTGCCACACATACAAAGAATAATTAAACTGAAAAATCTGTTTCCCGACGCATAGGTAATTCCTTCTAACACAATCCGTTGCAAAGATTTTGGAATCCGTTTTATCATCCAATCATTTCTGACATTCTCATCCTTCAGCCATCATAAACGTCCTTCCCACAGTTAATTTATTTATCTTAGATTTGTTATCCCGTCTTTATCATTTTTTTAGAAATGACACCAAGTGGTGAGCATATTTAATACACCTTCCTTCTTCAATTTTCCCCACAACAACCCTGTGAGGTGGGTTTGACTGAGAAAGAGGGAGTGGCTCAACGTCACCCAGTCAGCTTTCATGCTTAACGCAGAACTAGAATTCACCATGTCCTGGTGATTGGCCCAAAGTCATCCAGTTGGCTTTCATGTCTAAGATGGGACTAGAATTCACTGTCTCCTGGTGATTGGTCCAAAGTCACCCAGTCGGCTTTATGCCTAAAGGCAAGACTAGAACTCACCATCTCCTGGTGATTGTCCAAAAGTCACCCAGTTGGCTTTCATGCCTAAAATCGGACTAGAACTCACCGTCTCCTGGTGATTGGCCCAAAGTCATCCAGTTGGCTTTCATGTCTAAGATGGGACTAGAATTCACCATGTCCTGGTGATTGGCCCAAAGTCATCCAGTTGGCTTTCATGTCTAAGATGGGACTAGAACTCACTGTCTCCTGATGATTGGTCCAAAGTCACCCAGTCGGCTTTATGCCTAAAGGCAGGACTAGAATGCACCATCTCCTGGTGATTGTCCAAAAGTCACCAGTTGGCTTTCATGCCTAAAATGGGACTAGAACTCACCATCTCCTGGTGATTGACCCAAAGTCATCCAGTAAGCTTTCTTGCCTAAGGTGGGACTAGAACTCCCCATCTCCTCGTGATTGGCAGTTGGTTTTCATGCCTTAGTTGGGACTAGAACTCATCATCTCCTGGTGATTGGCCAAAAGTCACCAAGCTGGCTTTAATTGATAAGGCAGGACTAGAACTCACCATCTCCCAGTTTCTAGCCTGGTGTCTTAACCACTAGACCAAACTGTCTCTTACACGCAGCATGGAAACCCAACCGGTTTTTCTTAATTCACTTTGTTTTTCTTGAAACTTTATCCTTTGAACTGAGCCAGGAAAATACATGCACGTTGGAACAGCGTGCTCCAGCCTTCCCCACTTCCCAACAGAGAAAATATTTCATATTTCCTTTATTATGATTATTATTATTTATACAAGGTAGCAGCAGTCTGAGATATAAATCCTGCTCCTTTCCTATCCTTTTTGTCACTGCATGAGAGAAGCGAAAAGCAAAGATGAAAACACTGTGCAAATAAACTGTAAATTCAAGGAGGGTGTCTGTTGGACGGAACGCCACAGGGCTTGAGGTGAGGGATAAACATGTAATGAGGAAGGCATCTGTCGGAGAAGCAAGGATTTGGTGAGTCAGGAGTAAATCAAACAATACGTAGGAGCCACAGGAAGCTTTCCAGTCCTCCAGGATCAGACCCAGAGATTCAAGATAAAGTTAGCAGCCAAAGCAAGATACCACACACATGGGAGAACAATATGCATGGCTACAATATCTGTAAGGGAGGGCCAGTAAAATTTAAGGTGAAAGCTGCAATTGTGCCTTGGTCACTTCTCATCTTAACTATAGCAAAACGCTATTCATGGGACTGCTGTAGGAGATGATAAGGCTGAACCTGAGGGAGGAGTCAAACGCGTCATCAGCCTTGAGTCCCTTCACGCTCACAAGGGATCTTAGTCAGTGGTGGGATTCAAATTTTTTTACTAATGGTAATGGCTTGGTGGGCATGGCAGGGGAAGGATACTGCAAAATCCCCATTCCCTTCCAATCAGCTGGGACTTGGGGGGGTAGAGAATAGATGTGGGTGGGGCCAGCCACAGGTAGTATTTACCGGTTCTCCGAACTACTCAAAAGTTTGGCTGCTGGTTCTCCAAACTGGTCAGAACTTGTTGAATCAAAAATCAGCTGGTTGGCACGTGCATGCATGCTAGAGCTGATGGCTTGAATGCCAGCAGATATGGCTCTGCTTGCCACCTGTGGCACGCGTGCCATAGGTTCGCCATCACCGTTCTAGGCAAAGTCCATATAAGAGGAATCTCTGAACCAAGGATGAAAAAAAGGTTTCAATGGGCCACAGTTCCTCCACGGAAGTTGCCATCTTGACTTTTCTGACCTCCCTGCCCCATTCGGTGGACATCCCTGCTACAGAGATCATACATGCAAAATGTTCTGAAGTAGGAGCATCCTGCAGAGGTGCTTAGCTTTATTATTTACCCACCTCAACCCCCATGGTTCAGGATGCTTTGGTGGCTCCACAGCTTTTAAAAACCGGGGAATAAAAAAAAATCTTCTTCTGGAGTTAAAAGGAGATAAAATAGCTTCCCGTGAGCCAACCTTGACACCCTCCCATAATAAACACCAGCCTGTGGGCAAAGCCGCATTCCTTAGAGCTGAACTTTTTCCACCCTTCTCCTGTTATCTTGAGGTCGTTGTTTTCATTCCTGCAATTGTGTGTCCATCAGCATTTTTGCTTTCAACCCTGGGTGCAAATAATACATTTGCCACACTCCATTCTGTTGCGCCAGACAGTCTCCCCCACCCCAGGTTCTAATGAAACGGTCTTCAATTTTCCAGGACCTCACATGGAGAATCTTCTCGATGTTTTCCTGATTCTCCATCTTGCACATCAGGGTTGAAATGCTACCAGTTTGAACCAGTTCGTCCGAACTGGTAGTAAAAAAAATGCTACCGGTTCGAGCGAACTGATATTTCCAACGATCATCTGTGACGCGCGATTTATATTAGCTAGAATCGTTGGATTTCCTGTTTTCTAGCTAATTTAAATTGCGCATCACAGCTGATTGTCAGAAATCGGTCCTGCGTATGTGCGGAGGTGGTGCATGCGAGTGAAGCAAGCCTATGCGCGTGCTCACATTTGCGAACTGGTAGCAAAGGGAGGTTGATTTCACCTCAGTTGCACATCCCCGAAAGGCAGTACCGATGGAGGACAAAGAGCGGACACTCAAACCTGGACGTGCTTGGGATGAAATGAGTAGATGTTTTTCGTGTTTGCTACTTCCCCCTCACAACCCTCCTCCGATGTATTATTCACCGGCATTGGAAACAACATTTATTATTGCATCGAGTATTTACCACTCCCACCAGCTGGGCTTTCTGTAAAAGAAAATGCTGGTGAGGACCACCAATGAAATCAGATGATGAATGAATATTCAGCAAGGAGAAGGAGATGCACGGCGCTAAAACAACTTGCACAGTGACAAAGGAACAAAGGGGAGCTGTTTTATTTACAAGCAATATCCAGGAAGCTGCTGAAATAAAAGAGCTTTAGATGCCAACTGGTGGCTGTGAGGAGAGACCCTCCTGTCTTGGGATAGTATTCTAAAAAGTCCAAATTCTTGCATTACTTGGAATAAAGCAGGGGTGAAGACGGGGCCTTATTTTCTTTTGACCCCACTCCCCCACCCCCGAAATAAGTGCTTGGTCTTATTTTCGGGGAGGTATTATTTTTGAGGTGAAGGAGCCGGCAAGCATGGTCACCTCGTGGCTGCTGCTGTGTTGCGATATTTTGGGGGAGTGGGGCGACGGCGGCGGCAGCGGGGCGGCAGTGGCTGTGGTGGTGGTGGCGCCCTGGCCCAGCGCTGCAGGGAGAGTTGGGCATGGTGAGGCAGGGAGAGTTGCGAGCTGGAGGGAGAACAAGTACTCACGCAACCTCTCTTTCCAGCCGGGCAGAGCGCCACATGGCTTAGCACCTTTGGGATATTACTGGGTCAGTGTGTGGCGCTCTGCCCAGCAGGAAAGGGGCATTGCTGGGCAAATGCTCGTGAGAGCAGCTGCCCGGCAACTCCCTGCTCCAGCTGGGCACAGCGCCACCCACCAACCTAGCGGTATCCCAAAGGCATCAAGCAACATGAGCGGCTTTGCCCCCCCTTCCCCTGGCTCCTGAAGCTTTGGGCCTTCGGGATATCACTAGGTTGATGAGTGGCGCTCTGCCTGGCCGGAGGGGAGGTTGTCTAGGGGGCTTATTATTGGGGGAGGGCATATATTTTTGCCCACAGGAAAAATATGGCATGGTCTTATTATCAGGACATGTCGTAATTTCGGGGAAACACGGTATTGTATGCAGTTTTGTTGTGCCTGTGTAGAAATGGTTTTCCATAGCTGAAAAGAAGTGCAATAAGGACAGTGAAAGGCTGAGAGACTGAAGCCTATTTTTGTTTTAAATGTAGGTTTGACATGAAGAAGAAGAGTCATGATAGCAAGTCCTTCCAAGACCTGAAGGGCCACCCCAGGGAAGAGGAGGTGGATTGATTCACCAGAAGATAGGACAAGACTCAACACGTGGAAGCATTAGAGAGAGAGAGATCCAACTTGAATTAGGAGGAATTTCCTGATCAGGAAAGTTATGAAACATTGAAGAGCTTGCTTCCTTGGTAATGAAGTATCCATCGTTGGAATGATGGCTGGACAACCATTGGTGTAGGAAAGTTTGAAGGTTCCTGCCCTGGACTGGAGGTCAAAGTAAATAATCTCCAAGAAGATCTCTTCCAAAACTCCACAATTCTATGATAAGACTGAGATTTTGGAAATTCCTAAGTATTCATCATCAGCTTTCAAGCAGCGTTACTACCACTTGTGCTCAACTGCAGGTTCTGGAAGAACTTATTCAAAAGTGGCTCAGAGCATCCATGTTGACATGCAGATCACTGGTGATGGAGAAAATCATTCCTGAGACTTCGGATGCTTCTTCCAGCCTCGATTTGGTCAGGGCGGCCATGGTTTTTCATGTGTTTCTTTAACCCCCTAGCACAGGAGTGCTCCTACTCTGAGACTCTCTGGCTTCCTAAAATGATAAATGATTTCCCATGAATCAAAGTAAGGCTTTTGTGGAGGTTGGTCGAAAGGTAAACACAGGAGAAACTTTTAATGATTACCTTTTCATCTATGTATCACGGGGGGAGAGGGGGGTCTCCAACTTTGAAGGATCACAGCTGCAAATGGTGAGGCTTGTTCGGGAAATAAAAGCAGTTTTGACAGCGCCCCCATCCTGCCTGTTCAGGGCCGATCAGGTTTAAAATAAATCAGTGGTCTCCAGGGGTCCCGATATGTAGTTTGAGAGTCTCTGTTCTTTGCAAGATACATGTTGGAACTACAGTTGGAACTAGAGTTTCTCAGAATTTTTCAGTCAGTACAGTCGTTAGAGTTGTAGGGAAATATCTGGAGAAAAGATTTAGTGAGCTGCTGTAGAAAGATTTGGAGAAGACTTCCCTCTGCGGCAGTGGTGAAATTTGAAAATTTTCCCTACTGGTTCTGTTAGCGTGGCTTGCTGGGCATGGCTTGGTGGTCATATGAATGGGCAGGTGTGGCTTGGTGGTCATATGACTGGGTGGGCGTGGCTTGGTAGTCATATGATTGGGCGGGCGTGGCTTGGTGGTCATGTGACTGGATGGGCATGACTGCACAACTGACTCACACACAATGAAAAAGCAACTGGACATCACACAAAATGCCCTCTGCAACAAGCAGGAACCTCACAGAGTCACAGAGAGCTCAAACACCAACTATCACACTTTACACAAAAATAACACAAAAGCTGCACAACTGACTCACACGTAATGTAAAAGCAGATGGACTACAAGCAAAATGGCCCCTGCAACAATCTGATTGTCGCACAGCTGATCGGTAGCAAAAAATTCTTTTAAAGGGTTTTTTAAAAGTTCCCACAATTGTGTGGCATAGTTGTTGCACATTTGATTGTCAGAACTTTTTTTGTTTACTTTTTAAAGCATTTTTTTTACTACCGGTTCGGGTAAACAGGCAGTAAAAAAATGCTTTTAAAAAGTAAAAAAAAAAGTTCCAACTATCGCCCGGCACAGATGATAGTCGCATGGCTGATGGTTGGAACTTTTTTTAAAGCATTTTTTGCTACCGGTTCGGGTGAAGTGGCCCGAACCGGTGGCATTTCACCCCTGCTGTGTGGTCTGGTGGGACTTGGCATGGGCACTATGCTTCTTTGGTTTTATACCCCGCTCCCCAACTATGCAATGACTCAATCCTGACTCAGTGCAAGAGGGAAAAAGATGCTACTGTACTGTATAAACATAGTTTACATCATTTAAAACCCACAATTTCATGAATGTCAAAAAAGGGAAGAATCAAGCAAGACAGTAAGATCAGTTTGGCAGCTAAGATCAAAACACTAAAAAAAAGTATCCATCACATGCAAAGAATGGCTGTCAAAGAATTCACCTGATCTTTATGTGACTCAGGTATTCCATAACCTTTGTGTCATCCCACAAAGATGGGATGACAACCTTCTAATAGGCAGGATGATGGGAAGTCATGTTATAAGTTCAGAAGCAGCTGAAACACTCATCCAGTAGAAGTTGGATTTGTATGCAACTTCAGTCGAACATGTGATCCAGAGACCTCTGAGTAAACATAGCAATAGAAGAGAATATTTGTAGTTTAGGATTGAACTGTTTTTGGACTTGGCGTGATCTAAGATGCTCACAGTTTCTGCCCTGGGCCTTTAGACAGCATCCTTGTTAGCAATGTGTATGAGTAAACTTTAACCGAGCCATGGCTTCTTCCATCTCTAATCAGCAATGGAGACAGTTAATCTTGGTGCCTTCACTGCCTGGCTCTGGTCTAGGGTGATAATCCTAGGGTCTTCCTTGTAGGGGAGGGGGAAGACCATTGATTACCAATCTGGAAAATGTCATTAAATGCAGATAAGAGTTTTTAGGGGTGATATCTTCCCTGTTCTGCTCTTTGGAAATAGGAAACTTTCTCCACTGAGGGAGTGGGAACAGATCTACTAATTCTAAATATCCTTCTAGTTAGTAGACCGGTAAAGGAAATATATCTCCCTTATAGAACCCAGACGACACACTATTAAATGAAAAAGTGGGGAAGAGAGGGAAAATAGAAAAGAAAGTATTAATATTATGTTCAAGAATATATATATATATATATATATATATATATATATATATATATATATATATATATATATATATATATATATATATATATATATATATATATACACACACACATACATACATACATACATACATACATATACATACATACACGTAACCCTTCTTCCTTTCGCAAGGATGTCTCCAGATTTTTAATTTGTTTTCCTCATCTACTTCCATGTTGCTTTGATCCTAAGGAAAATGGTTGAGGATATATGAGATTTTATTTTATTTATTTATTGTAGGCTTTTTTTTAAAAAAAATCTACCTTTATTATCTTTATAAATAACTCAATAGTGAACATACATAGACGCATAAAGGGAACAACTGTGCTAAAAACAAAATTGTTTATAACTACCTTCGTCTACAAAAGCTGTGGGAGAATTCATCTTGTTCATGTTTAAATGCAGCAAGTGTTAATTCAAATCTGAATTCAACAATTGTCACTGAGTTCACGCATGTGGCTTAAAATTCAGTTATTCCTTAATTTTACATGCAGCTTTCATTGTCTTACAAAAAAAAATTCTACATAGACTAGATAAATGTCTAGCAAATATGCACATGTAGTAATGAAAACCATGCACAGAATTAATTATTTCAGGGGAAACAGATTCTTAGGCAAAATTTAAAAAAAGAACTGATGGGAGAGATTGCCTCCAAGCACCTATGAAATTTTGTTTCATGTGTATTTGTTTGAAGAGAAAATTAGCAGAGGAGTAAAACAAATCAGTTAAAAAATGGGGGAAAAGAGAAACTGGGGTTGAGAGGGTCACAAAATGAGGAAATCAAGAGAATTTTTGGATTCAGTTATGCCTAGAATGCAGAGTTCAGAAGACCCATACTTTGGAACAATGTGGCCTCCAACATCATTTAGCACAATAAAGTTACTAATTACCCATCAGATAAATAATGTTTTGGATGTTAGAAGTGTAATCAGGTACCAGGTTCAGATTATCATATGTGGTGGACATTTGTTGTTGTTAGTTGCGAAGTCGTGTCCGACCCATGGTGACTCCATGGACAATGTTCCTCCAGGCCTTCCTGTCCTCTACCATCCTCTGGAGTCCATTTAAGCTCATGCCTGCTGCTTCGGAGACTCCATCCAGCCATCTCATTCTCTGTCGTCTCCTTCTTCTTTTGCTCTCAATCGTTCCCAGGATGAGGCTCTTCTCCAGGGAGTTCTTCCTTCTCATTAGGTGGCCAAAGTGTTTCCTCTTCAGGATCTGGCCTTCTAAAGAGCAGCCAGGGTTGATCTCCTCTAGGACTGACCGGTTGGATGGCCTTGCAGTCCAAGGGACTCAATGCAGAAGTCTTCTCCAGCACCAGAGTTCAAAGGCCTCCATTCTTTGGCGCTCAGCCTTCCTTATGGTCCAACTTTCACAGCCATCTATTGCAACTGGGAAAACCATAGTCTTGACTAGATGCACTTTTATTGGCAAGGTGATGTCTTTGCTTTTTAGTATGCTGTCTAGATTTGCCATGGTGTTTGCTGTGGAGATGCTCAAAGGCAAAAGAATACCTGGCTAAAAGACATACATGATTAGAAAAAATGATAAAACAGCACACAGATTTGAAACCAGAAATATTCTTGTTGGGTATATTACCAGAATAGGATAACGAAGGGAAAACATAATTTTATACGTGTTAACCGCAGAAAAATTGTGTTTGTACAACAATGGAAAAATGAAGAGATCCCTACAGAGGAAAGTGTCATAAAACAAAATGTTAGAATGTGCTGAGATAGATAGATTAACCCTTAAAAGAAAAGATAAGAAAGAAATAGAATATTTTTTTAACACGGGACTTGTTTTACCAATGGCTAATTAACAGGAACAGAGGTTAGAAACTAAAATGATTTTTAAAAATAATAAAAATTTATGCAGTGAAAATTTTTCAAGATGGATAAATTGTATTATTATTTTGTGATTAATGTTGTTGTTGTTGTTGTTGTTGTTGTTGTTGTTGTTGTTGTTATTATTATTATTATTATTATTATTATTATTATTATTATTATTATTATTATTATTATAGCATTTCTGTTTAAAACCAATTGTGTCCAGACAACACACTGTTCAGGTGGATATGGAATTTTTTATGCTAATAATTTTAAAAATGTACAAATAAAACATATTTTTTAAAGAAGAATGTTTTGGATGGACAGCAAGAATGCTGGTTTCTAATATGTCACATGGGGATGCAGTGGCTCAGTGGCTAAGATGCTGAGCTTCTTGATCAGAAAGGTTGGCAGCTTGGCGGTTCGAATCTCTAGTTTCGCGTAACGGAGTGAGCTCCCGTTACTTGTCTTAGCTTCTGCCAATTTATTATTATTATTATTATTATTATTATTATTATTATTATTATTATTATTATTATTATTATTATTATTATTATTAGCAGTTCGAAAGCACGTAAAAAATGCAAGTAGAAAAATAGGGACCACATTTGGTGGGAAGGGAACAGTGTTACCTTCGGCATTGAGTCATGCCAGCCACATGACCACGGAGACGTTTTCGGACAGCGCTGACACTTCGGCTTTGAAATGGAGATGAGCACCGCCCCCTAGAGTCAAGAACAACTAGCACATATGTGCAAGGGGAAGCTTTACCTTTAATATTTCATAATTTGCCTTCATTTCAGGGTGTTCATGAACATTCAGTGACACCACCACAGGGCATCTGTGAGGAGACCCAAAATATTTTCAACCCGGGATAAGATCTGCCTTACAGAGTGGATTATATGAGAGCTTAACTGGGTTACAGATAGGTACTTATGGATATATACATATCATATTACAGCCCCTCAAGAAGCCAGCCGTGGCTGTGTTTCTCTGATCAGACCTTACTCTGCTTCCAATAATTGAGAACATGTGTGGAATCTCGGTGGTGAAGGCAATCCCTACTGTATGGAGAAAGAGAAATTGTTTTTAGTACCTCCTCACCAGAGATTTCTTCCCCACATTCCTGAAGAGGGAGGGGATGCCCAGCTCCTAACGCTCCCAAGCTGTAAGCATCCCAAGTTCAACAGCGCAACACTGTAGATTCTGAAAAACGATAACGACAAAGAGCGTATTAGAAGATAGAAAGTGTCTCACGTTCGTTGCCCACAGGACTCCAGAGGATGGAAAAGGACAGGAAGGCCCGGAGGAACGCTGTCCATGGGGTCGTGATGGGTCAGACACGACTTCGCAACTCACAACAACTTGCTAGCAGTTGATTTGACCTAGTTTACACACCTTACTAGCATGAATAAAGCATGCACAAACCACAATTGGTCACAATTGTACAGCACTTTAAACTAGGAACCATATTTTGCAGATCACAAGGATGGGTCTCAAAAGTCCATTATTTTAGAAATTAGCAAAGTACGTTATCTCTTAGCAGGTTCTAGGAACACAACCACATTTTCTGTACCTAAAAAGTTCATATTGCTATTCTTGTTAAGTAACTTGGTTTAATATCATCATCATATTTTTATTATCATCAATAATGTTTGTTAATAGATACTATTTGGGGAGGAGAAATCACAACTACTCATCAGCACCCATTTTAAAATGCAAAGTAACTAACCAAATCAATGACATCATAAACTAATAATAGAAATACAAACTAAAACAATATTAGAGTCATGCTGCTCTAAATAAAAATTCAATTAAAAGCACAAGAAGCAGAATTAAGAGGCTGGGGACTATTAGAAACGAGCTGATAACCCAGCGTATTTACAGTATTTATAGGGAGAAAATGTCTGGACCAAACATCATTTCTAATGTTGGATTTTCCCCCTTACCAGAGGGAGCCCCCTTGTGGAGTACTGTGAAGCCGTTACCATGGCAACTCCAATGTGCTGTACAGTAGAAGCCATTTTACAGCAGTACAGTAGAAGCCATTTTAAGGCACAACAGGCTGTATCATAGAAGGAAGAGTCAACTTCAACCTCTCCTTTGAAATAAGTTTATTCTTTATTTTATTTAGTTTATCAAACATGTATGAGGTAACAGGTATAAGTATAAACATGAACAAAGGAAATGGGTACAAATAAATTGGGACAGTAGGACAGAGATGGTAGGCACACCGGTGCGCTTATGCCCGTTTACAGACCTCTTAGGAATTGGGTGAGGTCCACGCTAGACAGCTTCAGGTTGAAGCTGTGTGGGTTTGAGGATGTAACAACGGAGTCAGGTAGAGCATTCCAGGCATTGACCACTCTGTTGCTGAAGCTGTATTTTCTGCAATCAAGTTTGGAGCAGTTTACCTTGAGTTTGTATCTATTATTTGCCCGTGTATTATTGAGTTTGAAGCTGAAGAAGTCGTTGACAGGTAGGATGTTGTAGCAGATAATTTTGTGCACTATGCTTAGATCAGACCGTAGGCAGTGTAGTTCCAGGTTCTCCAAGCCCAAAATTTCGAGCCTGGTGTGTAAGGGATTGTATTGTGAGCAGAGGAGTGAAGGACTCTTCTCGTGAAATACCCCTGGACCTGCTCAATTGTATTAATGTCCGATATACAGTGTGGATTCCAGGCAGATGAGCTGTATTCAAGAATTGGTCTGGAAGAGCTACTTGGCTGCATGTTTGTGTTGCCATCCCTAGTCATCCTTTTCTGTAACGAGGGGTGAAAAAAGAGTTGTGGGTTGTTGTTTTTTAATGTCACAAAGGCTTTTCAATTTCATTCCTCTGGAATCAGAGACACATGGTTTTAATTTCCAGCCCAGGCTTTCCTGCCATGGCTGGAAGCCCCAGCCTCCTCCTTCTTTGTTCTTTCCAACCTCTGGCCCTGTAGGCGAAGCCCTCGCAGAGGTTTGTTGCTACAACAGATCTCGCTGGGAGCGTTGGGGTAAAAGTTGAAGATCGGCAGGAGGGCTGCGATGCTCAAAATCAGACCACATAGGTTCCCCCTCCTCCCTCGTTGGCATCCCAGAGGCATTAAAACCCTCATCTGCTCCACTAGTCAGAAGCAGTTGAGGAAAGTTGTTGCAACACAGTGGATGCTGTGACCCACAGTTCCAGAGGTGGTATTCAGCCACATCTGGAGAACCGGCAGTGGAAATTTTGAGTAGTTTGGAGAACCTGCAAATAGGCTGGCCCCGCCCACGCTGCCTCCTAGCTTATCTTCTTTTGTTGCCCTGAACAGGAGAACAGAGCTGGAAAGCAGGTTATCAGGGTGGGGAGGGAATGGGGATTTTGCAGTTATCTTCCCCTGCCATGCTCATAAAACCACACCCACAAAGCCACACCCACAGAACTGGTAGTAAAAAAAATTGAATCCCACCATTGCCCTGTTCCCTCTGGTCCAGGAATGGGTTCCGGCAGGTACTACTGCCAGTTGGCTCGTATGCACACATGTGCAGTGAAATTAAAATTGCTATGCACATGCGCAGAACTGAAAAACAAGATGGTGGTACCTACAACGACACCCAGGGAACCAATATGGGGGCGTGGCAGGCCTGGTTGCTGCCAGTTCCAGCAACCCAAGCCACCAAACCAGTACCGGTTTGGCCAAACCAGTCCAAACCAGTAGGAACCCACCACTGCTCTGGTCACTATTTTGGGGTACAAGAGCAGGATTCTAACGTGAACACCTTAAAATTAGCATGTCGAAGGAGTCCCATCCCGTTGGCACAAATGGAGAAGAATCAACCTTCCTTTTCTATCTTGCTCTGAAAACAGCAAAATGGGTTAAATAAATGCAAGGTTTTTAACAGGGGCTAAGCTTTAAAAGGGAACTCACACATGTACACACGTGTGCACCTTCTTTTTTTAAAAGAAAGAAAGAAAGGAAAAACCCAACTCACTGCTTTCTCTCATTATGTCTGGTTTTGCATTTTAATGCGCCTCGCTTTAAAACAGCCCTCATTGATATTCTGCTTCAGCCTCTGTTTGCCTGTATCTCTTGGGGAATTTTGCTTCAGTTATTACTAAGTCTACAGCACAGCCTTCCCTCGCCTCTTGGTAATTTCCTCCTCTGGCGGAAAACCGTGCCGATATTTCAGACATGGGGGGGGGGTGGAAACGGAGTTGGAAGGGTGTCCTCTGAGCCTCGGTGGAGGGACTGCACCAGAATATTATTTATTTGTTTATTTGTTTCTCTTATTAGATTTAGAAGCTGCTTGGCTCCCAAATGAATTTGGGCAGCTTATGTAATTAAGAGGAGGGGAAAAAACAATGGGGGGGGGGAAGCACATGTGAACACAGACAAATGGGGAGGAGGAGGAGAAAGGAGGAGGAAGAGGAAGAGGATGAGGAAGAAGAAGGGGAAAGGGAAGGGGAGGAGGGAGGAGGAGGAGAAAAAGAAGAAGAAGGAAGAGAAGGAGGAGGAGGAGGGAAGGAGGGGGAGGAGGGAGGGGGAGGAAGAGGGGGAATGAGGAGAAGTAGGAAGATGAGGAGGAAGAAGAAGAGAAGGGGAGGAGGAGAGAGAAGGAGAGAGGAGGAGGAAGATAAGGAGTAGGAAGAAGGAGAAGGGAGAGGGGACAGAGGAGGAGGAGAAAAAAAGAAGAAGATACACATTCTTCCTCCTCCTCTTGTCCCGCCTCCTCCTTTTCTTTCATCTCCTCTTCTTCTTCTCCATCCTCCTCTTCCTCTTCCTCCTCCTCCTCCTCCTCCTCCTCCTCCTCCTCCTCCTCCTCCTCCTCCTCCTCCTCCTCCTCCTCTTATTCAGATATATAACCCATTTGTCATGTAGCCAATATTGCTGTTCAAGTAATCACCAACCTCTTAAGGAAACCACTTTTACTATATTCCAGAGCAAATGGAGCAGTTTTCTGGGTTTTCTCCTGCCCTTTTGCAAATTCTATTATTTTGGCAGAGACACAATGTTTATCTTTTTATTTTGATACGATTGGGACTCTGCGAATGGGAAACATATAACAGGCAGGCAATCTTTTTTTTAAAAAAAAAAAAAAACCAAAGCGTTTCTTGTTCATCTTTACTACCTTGAGATTCTTAAGCAAACTTCGAATCCCTCTGATTACCTGGCTTAAGGAAACGTAAATACATGCTTTACATGTTTGGACGTGTTTTAAGAAACTTAAAATTAGAACCACATTGAAGCGTTGGGCTTTCGGGGTTTATTATTGGTAGATGCTCCCTGCAATTTTTGAATGCCACACACATTTTGAGGTCTTTGTGGAATTCCTTCATGCCATTCTTCTCATTTAATGATGGGGGCACTGCAGAATCAGGCCAGAAGTATGAATATTTTAAGAGGTGGGGAAATCTGTGCATACCTAACATGACATCATCCCGCAAATGACACAGGTGATGTAATGGGCATCCGTTATTTTATTCGGCCAGGTAATAGCATGATTGATATGAGGTTATCATGAGGAGTGGGGTGGTGGCCTAGAGGTGGAGCTCTTACCTCACGATCAGGAGGCTGTGAGTTTGATCCTAGGTAGAGGCAGATATTTCTCTCTCTGGGAACCAATGAGAATATATCTGCTGAACAGATATCCTGAAAAAGCACCTTCCTGTGGGAATTTGTCTCCAGACTGGAACTTTCCTGCACCCTAGAGCTTTAGTTCCAAGTTGGAGCTTCTGGATGATTAGGTGATCTGATGGAGCTTTCAGTAAAAAGTCTTCAGTTGGAGACCTCTTTCTTTCTTTCTTTCTTTCTTTCTTTCTTTCTTTCTTTCTTTCTTTCTTTCTTTCTTCTTGCCCTCCCAGTTCTTATCAGCCAAATCTTTTAGTTCA
Organism: Natrix helvetica; assembly: GCF_964273705.1. Classification (NCBI taxonomy): domain Eukaryota; kingdom Metazoa; phylum Chordata; class Lepidosauria; order Squamata; family Natricidae; genus Natrix; species Natrix helvetica. The sequence continues at coordinate 24,450,768 of NC_138559.1, forward strand.
AAATTGCAGCATTAAAGGAACCCGTGAATGCTCCTGTATCACCATCATTAAATTCTTGCGATGATTCCGGGAGCATTTTCTGCGCTTGTCCAAACAAAGTATCGTATCTCAGTGGTAGACCAAGTGCTTTGCATGCAGAAGATTCCTTAAATCCTGCAGAGAGCCGTTGCTTGTCTGTATAAATAATCCTGAGCTCAGTAGATAAATAATCTGACACTGAATATAACAAATTCTCCTCGCCTTGCAGTCTTGCAGACAGACAGATTAACAGAGTTGGAAGGGACCTTGTAGGTCATCTAGTCCAACCCCCTGTCCAAGCAGGAGACCCTACACCATTTCTGACAGGTGGCAGTCCAGTCTCTGCTTGAAAGCTTCCAGGGATGAAGCTCCCACAACTTCCAAAGGCAACTTCTGTTCCATGGGTTGATTGTTTTCCCTGTCAGAAAATCCCTCCTTATTTCCAGGTTGAATCTCTCCTTGATGAGTTTCCATCCATTATTCCTTCTCTGGCCTTCAGGTGCTTTGGAGAATAGCTTGACCCCCTCCTCTCTGGGGCAGCCCCTCAAATATTGGAAGATCCCTATCCCCTGGTTCTTCTCTTCCCTAGACTAGCCATGCCCATGTTTTCCCCCCTGGTTGCAATCCATCACAGTGAATTCCCCTAGCAATTGCAAAGCTCCAGTTGCCCAACGCTACAGGAAACAATTTCCTGTTTGCAATCTGACTCACCCTCTCTCCTTTTTATCCCAGTGTCAGTCTTCTGTCAAACAAATAAATGTGGCATCACATCTTTTTTTTAATAATTACCCCCCCCCCCAAAAAAAAAGGCTTTTATGGAAACCAGATGGTGGAAGACAACAGCCTTGGTCTCCACTTGCGCAGAGTTGGTCTGGGGTAACGTAACCTGTCTGGCCCCTTGATCCCAGATCCATTTCAATACCCACTTCCTTTCTCGACGGAGTCGCCTTAGATTCCAGCATGTTAAATTAGCAGATGCAAAATATGTTTAGTCTATAGCAGAGGTCTTCAAACTTGGCAAGTTGAAGACTTGTGGACTTCAACTCCCAGAACTCTCCAGCCAGCAGAATTCTGGGAGTTGAAGTCCACAAGTCTTCAAGTCTTCAAGTTTGGGTTAGACCCCTGGTCTATAGCCAAGCGAAATCTGCTGCTTTCGCAACATACGGAGGAGAAGGAGGAGGAGGAGGAGGAGGAGGAGGAGGAGGAGGAGGAGGAGGAGGAGGAGGAGGAGGAGGAGGAGGAGGAGGAGGAGAAGAAGAAGAAGAAGAAGAAGAAGAAGAAGAAGAAGAAGAAGAAGAAGAAGAAGAAGAAGAAGAAGAAGTAGTTACATTCTGTCTGCCTGCCAGCAATTCTGCCTTCATTAATAATAAATGATGCCTGTTAAAGCACGAGAAGGAGTTTGATCTCGGCACTGAAAAAAACAGTGCGCAGCGCATGTTGAAACCACCCAATGTCTGATTGAAGGCCAGTGTGCACACTGTGAAACCTTTCATGATCAATGCCTTCCTTAAATGATGGATTTCACAGGTGGGAGGAAGGCAGGGGAGGCACTAGAAGGAAAAAGAGGGATGCAGGGTCTATTTTGCCCTTTTTATTTTAAAAGTGCTCTGATTGCAATGCCAAGGGTTTCCCTCCCCCCCTTCCAGGTGTCTATTTTTTTAAAAAACCACGGTTGGCATGTTGGCCTTCACCTTTCGCCTTCCCAAATTCTTTGTCTCCCTTTCTCTTTCATCAGCCCTGTCAGTGTGTGTGTGTTTGTGTGTGTGTGTGTGTGTGTGTGTTTTAAATCTGGGAATCCCCGCAGAGCAACCTGAAACGCAGAAGAGGTGTGAAGAACTGAAGACTCAGCCACCAAGGAAGCGCCAAAGATCAGTAAACCATTTCCCTGACATGTCGCTTTAAGAATCGAGACGGAAACACCTTAAATGAACTCAACAGCAGACAGATTCTCTCCCCCCCCTTCCTTCCTTTCTCGTTCCCCCACCCCCCCTTCAATGTCTTGCCCTCCTTGCTTTGCTGCTCTTTGTGATGTAATGTTTCAGGTGTCCAGTTTGCTAGATGAGGATTGGAACAAGGCTTGTTGCTAGGACATCGGTGGGCAAAGGCAGACTTTATTGGTTCCGAGGAAGCCAATCCCTGGGCAGAGGTTGGAACCGAAATGAGCTGAAGAAAGGCACGTTGACTCTCACCCTTCATGCAATTGAAATGGGAATCCGAACATAAGAAAAGATGAGAGATACAGGCAGGCAGGCAGGCAGGCAGGCAGGCAGACAGACAGACAGACAGAGATGAAAGAGAGAGAGAGAGACAGACGATGAAGACAGACAGAGATGAAAGAGAGAGACAGACAGAGATGATAAAGACAGACAGAAATGAGAGAAAAATGATAGATAGATGATAGATAGATGATAGATAGATAGATAGATAGATAGATAGATAGATAGATAGATAGATGATAGATAGATAGATAGATAGATAGATAGATAGATAGATAGATGATAGATAGATAGATAGATGATAGATAGATAGATAGATAGATAGATAGATAGATAGATAGATAGATAGATAGATAGATAGATAGATAGATAGGACAGAGAGAGAGAGAGAGAGATAGGCAGGCAGGCAGGCAGGCAGACATAGATATATAGACAGACAGATATAAATGATAGATAGATGATACATAGATATAGATGAAGATAGATTAATGAGAGAGAGAGAGAGAGAAATGAGAGAGAGATGGTACATAGTGAGATGATGATGAAGAAGATAGATTGAGAAGAGAGAGAGGATAGATATAAAGAAATAGATGATACATATAGATGATGATGAAGAAGAAGGTAGATTGATAATTGATAAATAGATAGGCAGACAGATGATAGATGATAGATAGATAGATAGATAGACAGACAGACAGACAGACAGATAGACACACACACACACACACACACACACATAGACACTTAGGCAGGCAGATAAAGATAGATGATAGAAGATAGAGACACAGGTGTGTGTGTGTGTGTGTGTGTGTGTGTGTGTGATTATAGAGAGATAAAGATGATTCATGAGAGAGACGATCAAGAGATAGATATTGTAGACGATAGAGATAAATACATAAACAGAGAGAGACAGAGAGAGAGAGAAGTAAGGCATTTTAAAAAAGCTCACCAAATGCCAATGAATCATAACAAAAGTCACCAGAAAACTTGCAATACAAGCTGTCGAAGTCCTGACGAACAAAGCCAAAGAAAGACTGAGCAGCACAGAGCTTTGTCTATATACAATATGTTTTTTAAAAAATTATTAATTCCTTTAGCTTGGTATTGTAAATTACTTTCTCTGCTCTCTGTCCTGTATTTTTCATTCTGTTCCCTCTTTTAAAATTTTTGTTGTGCAAATGATTGAAAGGACCAGCAAGCCGCCATGACGGCTGAAATCTCTCTGGCTCGCATTGGTGCCTGCAAATCTGTAGAGAGTGGAGAGAGAAGGAATGTGAGGGAGGAGAGGGCTGGACCAACATTGCCGTCAATTATGGTTTTTCAACAATAGAAAGGGAAGTTATTAAATAACTAGGAGAGTTATCATCTTAATTATGTTAAAATAGGTCTACATTAAATTAAATTCTGGGTGGTTTTTGCTTCCCCTCCCCAGAGCTTGCAGTGACTATCCTAGGAATGCCATACCAATGCCAGAAATAGCCTTTGATCTGAAAAAAAAAAGGGCATATTCTTTGCTAAACCACAGCTTCGATGGAGCTGTTTGATACATTCCTTTTCTCTCGGTTCTGGAAGCAGCCCATGCTTATCTTATTTATTTATTTGTGTGCTCAATTTCAACCCCGAGTGACTCTGGGCGGCTTGTAAGTTCTAAAATGGCAAAGAGACATAAAACAATATAAAGATTACAAACATCCCAAAATAAATTTATCCCGTAGCCAAGTTAGTTAGCCCATGAGCAGTAAAGACAAGTGACATGTTTAGGTACCCAGCTGAGTTTTTAAAGCTTAATAAGGTTGGGGCCGTTCTAAACTTTGAGGAGAGGAGAGAATATTCTGAAGAGCAGGGGCCACGGAAGAGAAATCCCTGCCAGTTGAACGTTCTTTGGCGGGTGGGATCTGAAGCAAACCCAATTTGCTTTTATTTGTCTTCTGTCAGGCCTGCAACCATCTTTTCTTTTGGGTCTTTGCCACACTTTCTATTATTCTACTATGCATTTTCTATTGTGGGAAAATGGGAGGAGGGAGTTGAAAGATATGTAGCCATAACAAAATTCTTTCTAGAAAGCCAAGGTCACCCTTTGTCTCTGCACCTGGCCGGAACTGGATGGGTGGAACTGCCAGCATGGCAGTGGAAGATTGACCATCTGATGGACTTGTGGGTGTGGGGAAGGTCTTGAACTTCCAACTGGGTGGGGAAAACCGGGAAGCTTTCAGATGTGCCAACATGGCTCTCTTAATAAATTGGAACTTTGAGCGATGGTTTGCCTTGGACTCTGATTTATTTTTGGATGCTATTTAGAACCCTGAAATCTTTTTGTCTGCTAAATAAGGCAAATAATCCCTTCTTTTCTCCTATCCAAAGGGGCATACCTAGTGCCCTCCTTCCATTTGTCCCCCCCCCAAAACCCTTTGATGGGGGAAGACTTGAACCTCGCTTGGGACTCGGTAATCCAAGTCCAACCCATAGCCACAGGCTAAAACATATGAAGAACAGTTGCAGGAACTGGGCAAGGCTAGTCTAGTGAAGAGAAGGACCAGGGAAGACATGACAGCAGTCTTCCAATATTTGAGGGGCTGCCACAGAGAGGAGGGGGTCAAACTATTCTCCAAAGCACCCGAAGGCCAGACAAGGAACGATGGATGGAAACTGATCAAGGAGAGATTCAACCTGGAAATAAGGAGGAATTTTCTGACAGGGAGAGCAATCAACCCATGGAACAGAAGTTGCCTTCAGAAGTTGTGGGAGCTTCATCCCTGGAGGCTTTCAAAAAGAGACTGGACTGCCATCTGTCAGAAATGGTGTAGGGTCTCCTGCTTGGACAGGGGGTTGGACCTTCTGTTAAATATATAAACAGCTGACAACTGTTTGTATGGTTGCAAAGGTAGTGAACAAAATGACTTAGAACCACTCCTCGTTTTTCGACCATCCTCACGGTCATATGACCAACATTCAGGCTCTGGGCAACCAGCACGGACTTATTTATTTATTAAAGACCACGTGATTCATTTAACAACTGCAGTGAACCGCTCAAGAACTGACGCAAAAAAAAAGGTCGCCACGCAAGTTGTGCAATGCAAATTGTGGTCCTATGTCGAGGACTCCCTGTATTCTGGTGGGTTGTTGTCATGCTTCACCCTTTGGCTGAAAGGGGTGGGTGGGGCTGAAGGCCTTTTGTCTCTCAAAGCCCATTCAGGCTGCAATGTAATGTATCTGACTTTCCTTAATTTTTTTTTTCAACAACCAACGTACAAAAGTTCCTTTTTCTTGTCTTGCTTTCATAGCAATGAAAGGGGACATTTTTAAAGCATCCCTTGGCCTACTTAAAAGCCAGCCTCGAGAGTTACACTGGGGTTCATACAAATCCAAGAGTCGGATTACTTGGGTGGATTGTGTTCCTCTGTGTAACTGGAGCACAGCCTGAAGCCACAAGCAGTAGAATTATTTTATGACACCCTTCCCTTCTCCCAACAGACGTTGCAATGCTGTTGTAGGACATTTGTCAGACTTGGTCCAAGAGGGGCCTCAAGACTAAGGAAAATCTTCCCTTCTCAAGGGGATGGAAGGATAATGAAACCTCTTTATATAAACAATGGTTGTGTTGGTTGACTGCCAGCTAGAGAATCCATCGCAATGCATCCCTTGTTGTTGTGAGTTGCGAAGTCGTGTCTGACCCATCATGACCCCATGGAGCACGTTCCTCCAGGCCTTCCTGCCCTCTACCATCCTCTGGAGTCCATTTAAGCTCACGCCGACTGCTTTGGTGACTCCATCCAGCCACCTCATTCTCTGCCGTCCCCTTCTTCTTCTTTTGCCCTCCATCGTTCCCAGCATGAGTGTCTTCTCCAGGGAGTCCGTCCTTCTCATTAGGTGGCCAAAGTCTTTGAGTTTCCTCTTCAGGATCTGGCCTTCTAAAAAGCAGCCAGGGTTGATCTCCTCTAGGACAGACCGGTTGGATCGACTTGCAGTCCAAGGGACTCGCAAGAGTCTTCTCCAGCACCATCGTTCAAAGGCCTCCATTCTTTGGCACTCAGCCTTCCTTATGGCCCAACTTTCACAGCCGTACATGGCAACTTGGAAAACCATCGTCTTGACTATACACACTTTTGTTGGCAGGATGATGTCTCTGCTTTTTAGGATGCCGTCTAGATTTGCCATAGCCTTCCTCCCTAGGAGCTTTTAATTTCTTGACTGCAGTCCCCATCTGCGGTGATCTTGGAGCCCAGGAAAATAAAACCGGTCACTACCTCCATTTCTTCCCCATCTATTTGCAAAGAATTGAGAGGGCCGGATGCCCTGATCTTAGTTTTCTTAACGTTGAGTTTTAAGCCAACTTTTGCAATCTCCTTTTTCACCCACATCAAGAGGCTCTTTAGTTCCTCTTCACTTTCTGCCATTAGAGTGGTCTCATCTGCATATCCGAGGTTGTTGATATTTCTCCTGGCAATCTTAATTCCAACTTTTGATTCATCTAACCCCTGAGATCCCTGCAACCATACAATTAATGGACAATTTGTTTGATGGAGACAGAAGATTCAGAGTTGGATTGCTCGGATTAAAGACTCAGAAGACTGGCCTTAACTTCATTGCCTGTAGCAATGAAACATACATCTTCCAGGGTGGATTTTGACATGTGGCATCATGGAACCATAAAATCAAAGGATTGGAAGGCGAAAACGTCCTCCCTAGGCTCCAGAGGCCCTTGGGAGGCCGGAAATGGGCCCAAACGTCTGGTAGGCCCTTTTTTCGCCTTCCCCAAGCCTCTGTGTTTGCCCTGCACTTAACTGCATTGAAAACGGGCTGCGTGTGGACTCCTGGGAGGGGAGGGGCAGGGTGGGCGGGGCCAGCCAGGAGTGGGATTTGGGGGTTCTCCGAACTGCACAGAGTCTTAGCCAGAGGTTCTCCCAAATCCCTGCCAACCCTCAGCAGCCCTCACCCATCCTTTTAAACTTTACCCAGAGCTAAGAAACCAAAACTAAAGTGGTGAAGTATCAAGAGAAGCAACCGAGACATCAAGGAGAAAGAGCAAATAAGTCCTTCTATCAGGAGCAGAAGGATGACAGCATTTCAAGCCCTCGAACTAATTAAATAGAATTCACACCTTTTCCAGATGTCTCACACTACAGAATAGCAATTGCACAGGTGAAGAAAAAACACGGCAATGTCACAACCCACGGGGCGTTAGAAGACCCCCCCAAATGAGGGCATTGATTGAGAGAAACAGATGTTTTATTGGCAGCTTGGGAAAAGGGCTGGTCAGAAGACCACAAACTGGGAAATGACCGAGGTCACTGATGACAAACTTTTATTCCAAGCTGTTATTATAGCTTTTGAAACTGAAGCTGGTGAGGTTTGGATACGAACTGAGCACCATGTGATGACTCCATTACTGCTTCTTGGAAAGTTACAGCACTGGGTTTTAACTGAAGCAGAAAGTCTGCTACCTAGAGTTGCAAAAGTCAAGAGTTAGATGTTACCAAGCCCTTACGGCCTGAAACCAGGTTATTTGAAGGACCATCTTTCCCCAGATATATCTACTGAACCATCAGAGAGTGGAGGCAGGGGATGCTTTGAATCCCTTCTCCTAAGGCAGGGGTGTCCAAACTTGGCAACTTTAAGACTTGTGGATTTCAACTCCCAGAATTCCCCAGCCAGCAGAGCTGGCTGGGGAATTCTGGGAGTTGAAGTCCACAAGTCTTAAAGTTGCCAAGTTTGGACACCCCTGTCCTAAGGATTCATTTGGATTGCTTCTCCTAAGACTTCCTAAGACTTGGCAGAAATGATAAATGGGCAACCTCTTGAGTTCAAACTATAAAGGTGCCTCTTAGGTGTCCTATCGGAAAGTTATCACAAAGCAGCCATATATTTAGCGCTACGTATATTGACGGCAGCAAGAATCATATATGCTAAATATTGGAAAAACCTGAACACCCCATCGGATGAGGATATAATTAGGAAAAGGTGGGATTGCGCTGAAATGGATAGCTTAACCTTAAACATTAAAGATGAAGAAGTCTCGAAATATTATGGGACACGGAATAAATTTTAGGAATGGATAGAGACGAGAGGTCGAAATGAGAGGGGAAACAAGTATGTCAATAATTGTTAGTACGGAGAATAAAGATGTATAAAACTGTGGATATAGTATGGAAAAAAGTGTAAATGGGCTAATATAAGTAGAAATTTAGTTAAGGATCTTTTTCTTTTCTTTTTTTGGTCATATTACTATAATTAGTGTTATTATATTGTTGTTCTAGTTATTAGCTTGTGTGCTAAGATTTACTCTTGGCTTTTCTTCGGCTTTGCTTTATTTTTATAATTGTTATCCTGACATTGCACTGTCTTTTCAATTCAAATAAATAAAAGACCTCCTGGTGGGACCAAAGAGGAGGACCTTCTCTGTGGTGGCCTCCTCCTTGTGGGACATCATCAGGTGGCTGATTTAATTGTTGGGGTTCATTGGCTTTTGTCCTGGGGTTTTATCTTCGTAAGCTGCCCAAGATCACCGTGAGTGAATTGGGTGGCCATTATATTTTCTTAGCAAATCAATGAATAAACAGAGGGATGGACTCAAGATCACGTGAAGTGTTGAAACCACTTTATAATGTCTGGGTAAGGCCACACTTGGAATCCTGCAGCCAGTTTTGGTCGCCACGCTATAAAAAAAAAGATGTGGAGACTCTAGAAAGAGGGCAGAGAAGAGCAACCAAGAGGATTAGGGGACTGGAGGCTAAAACATATGATGAAGAACGGTTGCAGGAATTGGGTATTTATCATTTAATGAAAAGGACTAGGGGTGACATGACAGCAGTCTTCCGATATTTCAGGGGCTGCCACAAAGAAGAGGGGTGTGTGAATTTATTTTCCAAAGCACCCAAAGGTAGAACAAGAAGCAATGGGTGGAAACTAATCAAGGAGAGAAGCAACCTAGAACTAAGGAGATATTTCCTGACAGGGAAGACAATTAATCAGTGAAACAACTTGCCTCCAGAAGTTGTAAATGCTCCAACGCTAGATGTTTTTAAGAAGATGTTGGATATCCATTTGTCTGAAATGGTATAAGGTTTCCCCCTAAGCAGGGGTTTGGACTAGAAGACCTTCAAAGTCCCTTCCAACTCTATTATTCTAGATTCTAGATATTCAGAGCAAAGCCCCAACATCAAGGTACGTTAGAGAAGGTATGTTGCCAAGTTGATACACCTTGCTTGGAATGGAAAAATCCTGTGTTGAGAATGCTTGCTGTTTAATTGCTGAAAAACAGTTCAATCAACTTAACAAAATGCCCCAAATTAATTGGGCAGCAAATTTCTTTGAAACAACAATGTGGGTTGCTTCCTTTTGTTTTGATTTTTTTCCTAAATGCAAATTCTGAGCAGATGGCGTCTGCCAGTTTTATTTTAAAACAAAGGCATTTCCTTCTGGATAAATGAATATGAGGACCGCCTAGAACAAAACTGAAACTGAAGCATGCTTGCTGAGGTCAAAAATATTGCCTTGCATGAACTAAATGTTTTTTCACTCCTAGCTGTTCCATCTCCCACTGAGTGCCTTATCCTTCCTTCCTTCCTTCCTTCCTTCCATTCATGCACCCATCCATCCACCCCCCACTCATCCATTCATTATATCCATCCTTCCTTCCTTCCGTCCCTCCCATCATCCATTCATCCATCCCATCCCATTACCCATCCATCCTATCCATCCCATTCATCCATCCATCCATCCATCCATCCATCCAATCCATCCATCCATCCACCCTATCCATTCCATCCATCCATCCATCCATCCAATCCATCCATCCATCCATCCACCCATCCCATCCCATCCCATCCCATCCCATCCCATCCCATCCATCCATCCATCCCATTCATTCATTCATTCATCCATCCATTCATCCATCCATCTATCCATCCATCCACCCACCCCAATCTGTTATGACCCTGGGCAGCATACAAAATACACTGTACAATCTCAGTAAAAAAGACCTCAAATCAGGAGAACCAACCACCATTTAGAAAAACCAAATCATCTCACAATAGGTCCTTCCACCCACTCTAACTCAGACCTGGGGATAGAGCCAGATTTCCGCGGCTTCTTTAAACAGAGCCAGAGTGACAGCTATGATAAATCTCGGAGAAGGGGGATGGGAAATTATGTTCCAGGAGACAGGGACCATTCCTGAGAAGTCTCCTTTCCTGATGCCCACCAAATGACATTGTTGAATCATTGGAACCTGCAGCATGCCAACCTCATCATACCGTATGGACCAGCAATGAGGTATGCTTAGCCGAATGAAGGGAAGGCTGGGGAGACCATCTTTCAATGCCTGAAGGTCTGTCATAGGGAAGTGTGTGTTGATTTATTCTCCAAAGCACCTCAGGGCAGGACAAAAAGCAATTGGTGGAAGCTGGTCAGAGGGAGAGCCAACCTGGAAATCAGGAGAAATTTCAGATCACTCTGTCAGTGGAACAGTTTGTCTTCTGGAGATTGGGTCCATCACTGGAGGTTTTCAAGTTGAGATTCGATAGACATTTGTCTCTGAGGTCTTTTCCAGCTCCATGATTCTAGATGAAAAATGCAGGGGATAGGCCTGTGATGGTGAAACTATGGCACGTGTGCCAGAGTTGGCACAAAGAGCCCTCTCTTTGGGCACGTGTGCCGTTGCCAGCTGCTCTTCTGGTTTCCAGCTGGTCTTTGTGGGCACTGGAGTGCCGGAAAATGGGCTGGAAAATGCCCCAAAAACAGACTGTTTTTCAGCCCATTTTCAAGCCCAGAAAGCGGCCTGAAAAATGGCCTGAAAAACGGCCAAAAATGCCCAAAAGACAGGCATGCACAAGCCGGCCAGCTGGTCTTCGGTGCATGCACATTCTGTTAAAATATTCATGACTGGGAGAGACATGGGAACAAGGTCAGCTAATGAATAGGCATAGCAACGAAGTCAGCCAATGGGAGTTTAAACAGATCTGAGTCTGTACAGAGAATTGAAACAGAAACTGAAGCAGTCTGCTGCTCTGAGAAGTAAACTAGCTGTCTGGGCACGTCTGCTGAAATGATACTAACTGCTTGTGTTTGCCTGTAACTCTCCTGCCTTGTGTTTACTTGGAAGAACCACCTGTTGGTATTGTACATTTATTCATCTGTTCTTAGGTACATAAAGGCTTTAATGAATCCAGCTGAATCAGTTATCTGTGTGTGCTTTCTGGATTTGAATTCATGCAACAAACTCGGACACATTCTGGTTTGGACACTCGGTGCTGAAAAGGTTCGCCATCACTAGGATAGATGGTGTTTTTTTTTTAGGAAATCAGGCTTTTGCTGCAGTAAATATCAAAGTGGGTCAAACTCAACACAAGTGGCCTGCTTAAGCGATACAAATGGAGTCACTCACATCCATCTTTAGTTCTCTCTCAATGGAGAAGAACCCACAAAGAAAAGCATAGCAGTGCGTTAAAGCTACAAAGTTTGAAAAAACACTGCTCTACTCATAAGCCCGTTTAAGCGTGAGGAGCTGTTCATGTGCCCTTATGGCCCAGAATGAGTTCGTTTGACAAGGATGCCAAGAAATACAGAATTTCTCAGGGGCTATTTTGCACATAGTTTGCAGAGACCGTTTTAAGCACGGATTATAAATCACCGGAATTTTTTATTCTCAAAGCAATCTTTGGTATTTGATCACTTTGCAAGCAGGGACTCCCAGATCAGAGATCCTTTTGGTTCTGTCTACCCCAGCGGTCACCAACTGGTGGCCCATGAGAAAATGTTGGTGGTCCACAGAAAAATTATGTGCATTTTTTTGTATTGCACTCAATCAGAAGTCCTCAAACTATGGCCCCTGCAATGGATACCTGCAATGTTGCTACAGTGAGTCTCACCCTTCGGAGTCTTTTTGTGGGGGTCGGGGGGCAGAAATTCCAACATGGGGTCTGCTTAAGCAACCTGGTGTGGGGCTTTGGGCGAAGGCTGGAGGGAAGTGCCCCTGGTGGCGAAGAGCCAGAGGGCCTCATTCCAGTGGGATTGCATCATGGCCTGGAACTGGCTGACCATCTCAGCCCGCTGAGCCTCCAGCCGCCGGTACCTGGCCTTGCACTCCCACAGATCTTCCCTCTGCTTGGAAAGGCTATGCTCGTAGTCCTCAGTGAGCCTCCTTCTCGGTCAGATCCAATTTGAACTTAGCTGTTTTTGCCAAGTCTTTCTCCTGGGGGCTGCTTAGTTCCAGCAACTGCTTCCTGTTGGGGCCCTAAGGAGCCCGGGTGGGCAGGCGAGGAGTGGCGTGGAGGGGAGGAGCGAGTCAAGATTGGCAAGGCCAATGCCCACCTAGTCACCTGACCACCTAGCTATGCCCATCCAGCCGGTCATTAGGCAGATCTTATTAGTGGTCCACGGGATTTTAAATTATGAATTTAGTGGTCCCTGAGGTCCGAAAGCTTGGTGACCCTACCTTATATTTTCTGGATACTTTCAAAAATCTAGCGATAACCTGTTGATCAGATAAAATGTGAAATGCTACAGAAATGACTCCAATGATGCCCAATGAATCCTGCAATGTTTAAAATCTGGTTAGGAGGGAAGATCATAGTTTTTCCGGCTGCCACCATATCATCAATATATCACGAAGACGCAACGCGGCAAAAGCCCGAGTGTCTCTTTGTGATTCAAGGTTTGTCTCCTGGCATCATTGTCCTTCTCCTTTGACTTGGTAAATCTAATCTTCAAAGAGAAATCTAGACTTGGGCATCTCGGTCCAATATGTATATTCAGTTCCAGTCTGGTAATATTCCTTCCACAAAAGTCCTATTGTTAATGTCAACTTGGGAACTCAAAAGGCTAACAGCTGTCAAAATGTGAATAGAGGATCTTTGGCTCTTTAAGAACTCGGCCTCTCGTTTTCGCCGAGTATCATTAAATAATAATAAATTTTTTTTTCCTAAAAGCTGCATTCTTATGCCGGCTTCATTCCGATTGGGTTGGGTTAAACAAAATATTACAATAGCAAGAACTCATCTGGAACAAATAATTTTTGGAACCCACCCAAAGAATTTCCCACAGGGAAAGAGCAAAAGCAGAAGGGAGCAAAGCCCCTGCTGCCCCCTGGTGTAATCTGGTGGTACTGCAAGGTTTCACAATGTTAATAATCCACATTTTGCTCGGTCTGCGCTTTAAGCAAATCAGCGAAGGCTGCCCCCACCACCACCACCACCCAAGGACAGACCTGAGGAGAGGAGGGGTGCAGTCAGTACATTGTTCCAGGGCCCATGGAGCTCAAAAGGGGCCCATGAAGAGGAAAAGGAGGATTTACTTAATGGCTATGTGATTCACTGCAGATATTGACAAGGAGGGTGAAACGGAGACCTCGTGGTTTTTTTGCAAAGCACTGACCCCCCCTCACAGCATATTCCCCCCCCAGCATGTGGGGGTGGGAACATTCAGGGGGTCACGTGCGCATGTGCAGGGGGGTTCAAAAATTTTTACTACAGGTTCTGTGGGCGTGGCTTGGTGAGAGTGGCAGGGGAAGGATACCGCAAAATCCCCATTCCCTCCTGATCAGCTGGGACTCGGGAGGCAGAGAATAGATGGGGGCGGGGCCAGTCACAGATGGTATTTACCGGTTCTCTGAACTACTCAAAATTTCTGCTACCGGTTCTCCAGAACTGGTCAGAACCTGCCGAATATCACCTCTGGTGCAGGGCTGCATGCACAGGGGGAGGGACCATTTTGAGGGACCATATTAGTCTTGTTCCAGCACTTAGCAATCCTCTCGGCGGCCCTGCCCAAGGGTTGATATCTCAATCCAGGGGTGCAATCCAGCAAGTTCTGTCAGCGGAAATTTTGAGTAGTTTGGCGAACTGGCAAATGCCACCTCTGGCTGGCCCCCGAGTGGGAAGGCAATGGAGATTTTGCAGTATCCTTCCCCTGCCACGGCCACCAAGCCATGCCCACAGGATCGGTAGTAAAAAAAAAATGAATTTCACCATTGTCTCAATCCTTCATCATCCTCAGTGCCTTTATTTTTCACAAGCAGCTTTTTAATTAAATCAGAAATGCTACATATGCTAAATGGAAACCAACCGAAGACTGTTTCAAAAGGTGCCAGTTTTCCCCCTTTTGCACATTTCAAGAGTTTTATCCTAGATAGAAAAGCATTGTGATGTTATGCTGGGTCTCTTGGCTGCAAAGTGGGTTGTTAGAAACACAGGTTGTGGGTCTTTTGAAAAAGAGAGGGGACTGCGGCTTTGTTCTAAAAGATGATGTCTCAATTTTTTATTATTTTGTCCAACACGGACTGTAGTGAGGTTTTTAAAATAATGAGGTGGGCTATATATGTCGGTATGTAATTTAAACAATGAAATGAAGGTAGATTTGTATTAGATTCACATCTCAACGATACTTCGTTTAAATTACTCGAATGACTTAAAACAACACACAAATCTAGATTTATTAATATGCATGGAAGACTAACTTAATAACACAGTACTGATTTCTGCCTTTAATCAGTTTATTTTTATTTTTTGCAGTAGAGAATTTTGCAGGAGATTTGAAGGAAAAGTAGCCATAGATAGATCAGGATAAAGGTAAAGGTTCCCCTCTCACATACGTGCTACTTGTTCCTGACTCTAGGGGGCGGTGCTCATCTCCATTTCAAAGCTGAAGAGCCAGTGCTGTCAGAAGACGTCTCCGTGGTCATCTGGCCGGCATGACTAAATGCTGCAGGCGCACAGAACGTTGTTACCTTCCCACCAAAGGTGGTCCCTATTTTTCTACTTGCATTTTTACGTGCTTTCAAACTTAGGTTGGCAGAAGCTGGGACAAGGAATGGGAGCTCACTCTGTTACGAGGCGCTAGGGATTTTAACCTTCGAACTGCCGACCTTTCTCATCGAGAAGCTCAGCGTCTTCTGAGCCACCACATCCCTTATAGATCAGGATAGACCTAAGCAAAACCAAGAGGTGGAAGAAAGCAAATTCATTTCAGGTGGGCTGAATGAAATAGGCAAGTTGGATTACCACATCTGGATAGGCAATACCGTGGTGATCTCACCGTTTAGCGAAAAAGAGAAAAAGAAGAAAAATAAGTCCTCCATTTTCTTGCAGCTACCATCCTAACGGTTATCCAGATGTTCGTAGCCCAGAGATGGTTGCCTTAAAAGTTAAATCGGAGACGTTTGTGTGTGCTGAGAAGTTGGTATTCCTAATCTTCAATAGCAGGGAGTGTTTTGACTTTAATTAGGAAGCACAAAAGCGGGCCCAAGGCTATTGGCACGGAGACGAGGTGCATCACATCTGCTTTTTCTCATTCCGGGTGGATTTTTTAATTTTTTTTTTAATTTTGGCTTTTCTTCCTTTGCTCTTTAGCACCACCTGCCGGATTTGGCTGTCGAACTGGCCACTGGCCCAAGGAGCACAATACCTCTTGGTCAACTCTGCAAGAATTTTTCCCCTTTCTAAGGTCAAGCCTTTGGTGTATGGTCTATTTCATTTTGGTTGTTTTTGTTAGGCAAGCTACTTTAGGATGCTATTCAGCAGAGAGAGAGAGAGAGAAATGATAGAGATATAGACAAACATGATTGAGATAGAGATGATAGATATAAACAGACAGAGATGATAGATACATAGATATAGATGATGATGATTGATAATAGATGATAGATAGATGTCTGTGTGTGTGAGAGAGAGTATAAATAGACAAATGATATAGACAGATGATTGAGATAGAGATGATAGATATAAACAGACAGAGATGATAGATACATAGATATAGATGATGATGATTGATAATAGATGATAGATAGATGTTTGTGTGTGTGAGAGAGAGTATAAATAAACAAATGATATAGACAGATGATTGAGATAGAGATGGCAGATATAAACAGACAGATATATAGAGATGATAGCTATAGCTGATGACAATTGATAATAGTGAGATGATGGATAAGATAGAAATATAGCTCTATCGATCTATCGATCTATCGATTGATAGATAGATAGATAGAT
Source organism: Natrix helvetica (assembly GCF_964273705.1). Lineage (NCBI taxonomy): Eukaryota > Metazoa > Chordata > Lepidosauria > Squamata > Natricidae > Natrix > Natrix helvetica. The sequence continues at coordinate 24,466,984 of NC_138559.1, forward strand.
AGATAGATAGATAGATACATACATACATACATACATACATACATATGTGTGAGAAAGGTGTGGGGGAGAGAGAACAGACAGACAGATGATTGATGGACAGACAAATGATAGATATAAACAGACAGAGATGTTAGATACATAGATATAGATGATGATGATTGATAATAGATGATAGATAGGTGTGTGAGTGAGAGAGAGAGTATAGATATACAAATGATAGAGATATAGACAGACAGATGATTGAGATAGACATGATAGTTATAAATAGACAGATATATAGAGATGATAGATATAGATGACAATTGATAATAGTGAGATGCTAGATAAGATAGAAATATAGTTAGATAGATGATAGATATAGATAGATAGATAGATAGATAGATAGATAGATAGATAGATAGATAGATAGATAGATGATAGACAGACAGACAGACAGACAGACAGACAGATAAATAGATAGATAGATAGACAGATCGATAGATATAGATAGATAGATAGATAGATAGATAGATAGATAGATAGATAGATAGATAGATAGATGTGTGAGAAAGGGGTGGGAGAGAGAGGGAGGGGGAGAGAGAGAGAGAGAGAGAGAGAGAGAGATATCAACAACGCAAGATAATTTTCAAGGTGGCCATGACCTTCAAGAGGCACCAGTCAAGAGCACGTTAGGCGCTGCAATCGGCAGTGTTTCACTTGGGTCTAAGTGTTAAAAGGCATCCTTGGAAGACAAACACAAGAGGTGAGATCTCAAGAGTCTGAAAATGTAATTTTGCGTGCCTTTTGCCGCATCCATGTAACACACTCAACCTGCTTATTGAATTCATCCACTTTCGGAGTTCAAGGAACCCAAACGAAAACTATTACCAACGATTTTGGTTCATACAACAGGAATACTTGGAACAGCGTTCAGGTGTTAAAACACCCCAACCAAATCCTTGGTTCTCAACAAGGTCAGCATGGCTAAGCTGTCCCTTCCTTTCCTTCCCCCCACCCCATAAGGAGGAACATTGTCTAGCCCAGGGGTCGGCAACCTTAAACACTCAAAGAGCCACAACGGTCCTAACTGGAAGCCCCCCCCCCCCCCCCGTTCAATTCTGGAGCCGACCGGAAGACCAGTTTCCCCGCCATAGAGTCTCCTCCTAGCGTGGCATCCTTTTTCCTCTACCTGTCCTGACCGAAAGCCCTATCAGTTGTGCAGCTGACCAGAAAACCCGCCACTTGCCATAGAGTCTCCTCCTTTCGCGCCCTGCTTCCCTCCCCCACTAACCAGAAGCTCCTCTCAAAATTGTGGTGCCGACTGGCGACAGGGAGCTGCAGCAGAGGGATGAAAGAGCCACATGCGGCTCCACAGCCGTGGGTTGCTGACCCCTGGCACAGCCCAATGCACACATTCCAGTAGAGAGGGATGGGCTCCACCATGAGTCCAAAAGTTCAGAAGACTACAACTCTGGTCCCCAGTGACCGATTGGATCCTGTAACATTATCCTGGGGAAAGCATTGATAAATCCTGAAGAACTAACAGAGGGGCACCGTCTGTTTTCTATCCCCAAATATCACCTAGGTAATTAACCATTTTAATCCAAAAGGATCCTCCTCCAGGGTTCCATACGCCACCATATTTTCACCGTCCCCAAAAATGTTGATGTGACTTGCTCGCCGTGAACAAGTCCACAGGATACATGGATTGATTTTGGGTTTCCTCCTCAATCCAGA